>NC_091754.1:29514404-29691904 GCF_043380555.1 Nothobranchius furzeri | reverse complement strand
ATTCCAGTTTTCCATCCAGTGACTTTAAAGAAATCCCTAATTCAACTTGGGCTCTGGAATTTTTTTTTCTCATAATTTCCACCCTTAAAACATGTTCACATTCAGGCCGTAACACCTCCACAACTGTAAGGCAAAACTTTATCGCCTCAGGCCACCTGATAAAAGGGAGTTGGGAGAATTGTCAAATACATTAAATCTCCTTACGCTGATCATAATTTCAGTGTAAGATAAAAAAAAGTAAAACAGATTTCTTTCCCCATTCCAGAAAATCATATTCTAAAGAGATTAAACTCACAGTTTAAGCTAATTAGACAAAACCCGGATGATGCGTTCAAACGACTGTGCAGATGGTTTAGGTCAGTAAAACAGGAGCAGCTCTTGTGCCATGCTTAGAAACAATCTGAGTTTGTTAACAAAACTCACCCACAAGCTTATGTGTAATTTATTATTCATTTACTTTGGTTAAATTAGGTAATGATTGTTATTTATTTAAAAAAATGAATAAAAACACTTTCATTCACAAATAAAGACTTATTGGTCACAGATTTTATTATTATGTTCCTCCTCCACAAGCTATAATGACATTTATTGATGAGTTAGAGGCATTTGTAACATTTAATAATTGTTTACTTGAGGGTAAATGTTGCCACTGGTTGACACGTAATGCCCTGTCCCTCACAGTGGTACTGAAGTATAGATTTCCTGTAGTCCAGCAGCAGCAGGAAGCCGAGGAGAGGTTTAGATTGCTCCGCTGGTTGACACCACCGTTGAGCTGACTCATTTCGTCATCACCAAACGAGCTGCTGCTCAGACTTTCTGAGTTTCAGGAGGAACCATATCAGCTGCTGCTCCTGGAGCCTTACACAGGTCGTGGCAATCAAAGCACTCCTCACAGAAGTCACTGAACTTCACTCGGATCAATGCTACCTTGGCTTAACCTTGAGGGTTTGTGTGCTTCCTCTGCATCCCTTCAGAAAGGCTTTCGTATTCCTTTGTAGCCTTGTGCTCCATCCCAGCTGCCTGCTTCGTCTCCTGCAGCACTGGCGGCCGTGCTAACATGTGTCCCTGCAGTGGGCTGACGTGCCAGCCGGCGAGCGATGATTATTCATTAGTATTCATTAGTGTGAGGTGCTGGCCGGCGCGAGGCTCATGTTGAATCAGTGTTCTGACGAGGCCTCGGCCCTGCGCGGGTCAGTGGAGAGCCAGTAATTAGGCCCCACCAGTCAGGAGGCATTTTCCTACACAACACGTGGAAGGAGAAGATGAACCCACCAGGAGAGAGGCTGCAGGAGGAGAGAGATAACAGAGGAAGCTGAAGGGAGGGCATTTATTTTTCAGAAGTTGGTAAACCTTGGCCTTGGTGGTAACCTTTCTCCATCGCTCACTCCATCAGCGGCAAAAAGATGTTCTAACCTCGGCCAGCCATGATTTGTTACCTGAAGATGTTTTTAAAACTGCTTTCTACCTTCCATCTTTCAAATGAAATACACACAACAACTGAAAACCAACTAATGAAAATCAGTCGTCGCTTCTGAACTGATCATACAAACATAAACAGGGTTCTCAGTGATACTTCTGCACCTGCTGACAGGTATTTTGGCCCACTCCCTGTGAGAAAACTGCTGCTGCTGTGTCAGGTAAAGAGTTCTGTCTCCAGAAGTTTCAGCTTCTTCCACAGATGTTCAACGGGACTCAGAAGGCCACCTCACAATAGTCCGTAGTTCTTAGACATTATTAGGTGTGTAATTAGCTGTTTTTGGGTCATGATCCTGTTGGAAGACCCATCACTAGTGACTGAAACCCAGCTATTTGACTCTGAGCTACACATTTTAGTTCAGAGTATCTTGATTAGTCTTGAGATTTCATCGGATCCTGAACAGATCCAAGACTCGCTGTACCAGATGTAGCAAAGCAACCCCAGAACAGAACCAGGTCTCCTCTGTGTTCCACATCTGAAGCGATTCACCAGCCTTTGCTGAAACCAAACAGCTCTGTGACTACATTTCATTCTTTAAACAAGACTAAAGAGACCTGGTTTAACATCATTTTTGTCTAGTTTTATGAGTTTGATTTAAAAATGACTCAGTTGAACAACAGCTCTAAAGCAATGTCTGATTTTCATGAGTTGATTTTCCACGAATCTTTTAATTATCATCACTTTTTGTTGGTTTCCAGTTATTCCAGTGGCCAATGTGAGGTTTTGTTTCTTTAGTGAAAGGTTGCAACACATTTCTCCACATCTGTATATGTTGCTGTTGTGTAATTGTTATATATTTCCTTCTGTTGAATGTGTTTATTCATGGATCTTTCTTGATAATCGGTGCCCTTATTATCACTTACAGACATAATTGTGTAATGGTTACCATGACGGAGTGCTTGCCTCCCAGGAACGCGGTTTGCATTATAAATGTGACCGAGGCCTAACTGAACTAATTTAATCAGAAGATAATTACGCCGGCTGGAACAGAAACCGGACTGATTCATCAAACTGTTCCCTTCAGCCGGCAGCCATTTAAAGGAAGAGATCACACACTGGATGAGGTTAAAGGAGCATTTGGAGCCGGCCACGCAGCGGCTGTCAACACACATCTGAGCCTGCTTTGACACTGACAGACAGCTTTTTAGAAAACAAGAGGTCAAGTGTTGAGCTGTTGTGAGACAGCAGTTAGGAGGTGCAAGCACCTCCAAGATCCAAATCCCTGTGGAGAACCTGAAGATGATAGCTTTTCCTGTCAGCTATTTCTGTGATATAAGTTTACTTTGAATTAAAACAAACAAACAAAAAACAAACAAAAAAACAAACAAACAAACAAACAATGAGAACATGTATGTCTGCTGCTCTCTGTGTTGCTTTCCTTTTCCCTCTCTCTCTTATCCACAAGTGTGGAAACAGCATGGGCAGGGAAAGAGGGCGTACCCTATAGCCGTGCTGCATCCTGACATGATTCCAGATTAGAAAAATTCTTGCGACTACAAGCAGAGGGGATGACACCCTCCTCGTATTTCCTTTCCCTGCCTGCCTGAACCCCCTCCCTCCTTCTGGTTCGGGCGTGCACATTTTTCTCCTTCAGATTTATGACACCAGCCTATAGGTGCACTTGACAGCTCTCAGATTGGCGCTGCAGAGGAGGGAGATCCCAAAGTGAGACGGGCTAGCTGGGTAAATCTATCAGGGTTCTGTCCAGGAGGAGAGGGAGGAGGATGAAGAGGGTGTGTGCGTGGGGAGGGGAGGGGAGCCGAGGGAGAGCTGAAGAAGGGGAGAGGAGAGCGAGGAGAGGCTTGGTGGGGCCCCGCTGAGCACATAGGCTTCCATGCTGAGCACAACTCTAGCTGGCTGACAGTTGTGCTCAGCCTTCACTGTAATAATGAATAAAAGGAAACTCCCTGCAGATTACACATCTTCCGTGTTTTGACATTGACCTTAATACATAATTTAACCACAAAGCCTGAAGAGTGTGTAACGAGATAAGAGAGGACCAGAGGATAGAAAAGAAAGATGCCTGGGATAAAACACACAGGCCAAAACTAACCAAAAATAAAAAAATGACTCAGCTGCAGTGGCTTCGGTAGCACAGCCTTTAAGGACACACACACACACACACACACACACACACACACACACACACACACACACACACACACACACACACACACACACACGCACGCACGCACGCACGCACACACACACACACACACACAGCTTTAGCTTTAGCTTTGATTACGGCACACATGTGCTGCAGCATTGTTTTGATAAGCTTTTGCAACATCACAAGATTTATTTCTATCCAGTGTTGCATTCATTTTTCACCTAGATCTTCCATTGATGATGGTAGAGTCTGACCAATGCACAAAGCCTTCTCCAGCTAAGACTTTCAATGGGGTTGAAGTCTGGAATTTGTGGTGACCAATCCATGTGTGAAAATGATGTCTCATGCTCCCTAAACCGCTCTTTCACTATTTGAGCTTGATGAATCCTGGCAGTCGTCTTGGAATATGCCCGTGCCATCAGGGAAGGAAACATCCATTGATGGAATAACCTGGTCATTCAGTATATTCAGGTAGTCAGCTGACCTTATTCTTGTATCACATGTTGCTGATGCTGAACCTAGACCTGACCAACTGCAGCAGCCCCAGATTATAGCACTGCCCCCACAGGCTTGTACAGGGCTTCTCAAACAGACTCACATCTTTTCCACCACCACAAGATGTGTCTTTCCACATGGTTGTGTAAGAAATGAGAAGCAACTTGTTGCACCACTTGGGGTTAGTTGCCAGCTGAAAGACAATCGCCCATGCAGTAATTGTCAATAGCAGGCTTGTATTGTATATATTATACATATATATATATATATACATATATATATATATATATATATATATATATATATATATATATATATATATATATATATATATATATGTATAGTATATTCAAAGAAAACGTTTTGTTTCCCCTTTCACCATCCATGGGTGATCTCATTCTTCCAAGCCTCTACCAGAGGCCTGGGAGCGTGAGGATTCTGCAGTATCTTAGCTGTTCCTAGAACTGCGCTTTTCTGGACTGAGATGTCAGATGTTTATCCCGGAATCTGCTGTAGCCGCTCCTCCAGTTGACCCTGATGACCACGGGCACAATGATGTCTTCACTCTCCAGGCTTTCTCAAGTTCTTCTTTGAGGCCCTGGTACTCCTCGTGTTCCTTTTTCCTGATGTTTCCATCACTTGGTATTGCCACATCAACCACAATGGCTGTCCTCTGTTGTTTGTCCACCACCACAATGTCCGGTTGGTTTGCCATCACCATTTTGTCAGTCGGGATCTGGAAGTCCCACAGGAGCTTGGGTCTTTCATTCTCAACCACCTTAGGGGGTGTTGCCCACTCTGACCTTGGGGCTTCCAGTCCATACTCTACACAGATGTTTCTACAAGATGCCATCCACTTGGTTGTGGCGTTCCAAATATGCTTTCCCCACCAGCGTCTTAAGCCTGATTCATGCTTCTCCGTCAGCTCCGCAAGGGACAGACATGCACGGATTGACGGAAGCGTTTTGCTCTCATACTTCTCCGTCTCCTGGGGAGTGTTGCAAAGCAATTGCCCGGCAGGACAACAGAGGGCGTAGCGCTGTTCTGTGGTATCCTGTCATGTATCGGTCCAAGATCGTGTGTTTATATTGTTTTTTGTGTATATAAGAGACTTTTAACACGGACAAATTTGTCTCTCATTCTCCCACCTCTTCATGCGCTCCCCACCTCTAAACCCACGTTTCCTGTTATTTCCGTCCACAAATAAAACGCTTGCTGCGCATCTTTTCACTCCTCCAGTCACGGGAGAATTAAACGTTCATGTTTTAGAGTTTTTTCGCGAGGTATTCTTCAAGCTTCTCCATGTCTGCTGCTAGTTATCCTCGGCTCTCTTTGCAATGGCGGCGCTGTAAACAACAGCGGCGTCCTGACCAATCACAAGCTTGCGTAATCCGTCTCGTTCGACGGATGTTTAAAAAAGTGGGCTCGACTCCGTACGTACTTGCGTGCCTGCCGGAGCCCTACGCGAAAACGGATAATGGCATTGCGTGTCTCCGCACTGACGCAGACGGAGAAGCATAAATCAGGCTTTACACCCTGCAGGTATGTGGTGAATTGTCTCAGTGGCCTCTTTGCATAGCCTACACCTTGGGTCTTGTCTGGTGGGGTAGACCTTAGCCTCTGTTCAGAGCCTGTTCCTGTACAGCCATGATGAGTGTCTCTGTGCTTTCCTTCAGACTAGCTCTTTCTAACCATTGGTAGGATTTTATGATATCAGCCACTTCAGTTATCTGCCAGTGGTACATCCCATGTAGGTGTTTGCCCTCCCACGATGGTATTTCCAGCGCCTCCTCCTCTGTTCGCCATTGTCTGAGACATTCACTAATCACGTTGTCTGTTTGGGCCTTATCTTTGATGCACTTATGGATCTTGGACGATTCATCCTGGTCAATGGCTCTCACACTTACTATGTACATATATATGGAGAATATTTGCAGGAATTCTACTTCAGCTGGAGGATTTGTAACTGGGAAGCAGAGGAAGAGGAAAATGATGTGTGTTTCTGGAAAAAAGCTGCACTTTTCCTGTTTATCAACTCTCCACTGGGAAGAGGAGGGGTTGCTGAATCTCAATAGAATAGTAATATGTGTGTGTGTGTGTCAGCCACTACCTTTTGTACGCCTCTCCTTCAGCGTGTGCAGCTCTCGACCGACTGAGCACGAAATCTGAAACAAGTATTTATCACTGTCAGTGTCACTTCCTGGTGTGTATGTGTGTATGTGTGCATGTGTGTGTACGTTTTTCCTCAAGGCGTGTGAGCATTGTGATGGCTTTGACTGACTGTTTGCGGTTGTGTTTGCTGAGCCAGCACTCTCCTCCACAGGTTATGTCACTCCAGCTGAGGTCACCATGTCACACAGACTGTCAAGGCGTTTAGCTAAACCCCCCAGGAGAAAACGACCAAACTCAGACAGGTCTTAGGGGAATCTGTTGAATCCTAAAACAGCAAAGTTTCTATTTTACAATAAGCAAATGAGCCTTTCTTGTTACTCAGTTATTTCAGATAAGATTCAGGAGAAAACTTAGGATAATTTTAATATATTTCTGAGAAAAAAAAATGTTGATTTGTCTTTTTTTTTTTAAAGTTTTAAAAATCTGGCACTTCTCAGATTATTTGTTGCAGGTGTGATGCCGACAGAGAAGTTAAGCGCCCGCCACATAACCAAAGGGTAACAGATTTGTGCCATGACTGGTGAATGACTGTTGTGCTGTAAAGAGCCTTGGGGGGTTCTTGAAGTTACTATTTTAATACAGGCCATTCACACTCTGTTCATTCATAGTTCTGACCTCGTGGCAGCATGTTCATGTTTTTTCAACAGTTTTAGGTGAAATCAATCATTTGATTTGGAAGAAAAAAATTCCTTAAGCCTTTCCAACATCCCATATTTTTAAAGCATGTATCTTGACATTTGTGAGAACAGTGTCTCCTCCAGCCCTGTTTATGAGATTAATTTTTGTCTTTAATGTCTCCTGATTGCTGTTATAAAAAGACGTTCTTGGATTTGTTGCACTTCTTTTCTCAGCTGGAGAAATATGCTGCCCAGTTCATGCATTAACAATCATTACCAGCTAATTAAGAAGATAATCACATTACCACTGGCCTGCTAGGTGCTGTGAAACACAGATGCAGATATTAAATATGAATTAAAGAGGTCGTATATACACCCCACCACTTGCTCTCTGTCTCTCTCTCATCCTCCTAGTTCCCTCAAACCCTCTCGTCTTTAGGCACCACATAGACAGACTGTTCTGTAATTGAAGCTACGTGTCAAAGTTGTCTTCCTGTCGACATGTAACGCTCTGGTTTGTACACTTCTCATTAGGGTTATAATTACCTCTCAGACCTGAACACTCTTCTTAAAAACTGCTAAGGTGAGAGTATGGGCCTGTGGTGCTCTCTCTTTGGAGAGGGGAGTTGAAGCTGACCTCCATCCCAGTAGGGGGCAGTGGAGAAACTCTGAACCCAGCCTGCGTGGCGTCTACAGCTGCACTCATCAGCAGTATTTAAAGGCTACATGCTGCCTTGTGTAGTAACAAGCAGTGGTAAAAGGAAAAACTAATTGGTTAATAAATGAAACATGAAAAACTCCCTCCTGGAGTAAGCTTATCTAGTCCAACTGGCTGCTTTTTCTCAAATTTTCTGCCTGTTCAGTTATTCCTTTTTTCTTTTAAATGTGCTTTCCTTTCTTCACAAGTCACACCTGTCAGTGTGTCTCCAGGCCTTGGCCTAAGCCTGCGTCTCTCAGCTCCAGCAGCTCTTCAGGGGATTTGCTTGGCCGCAAACCATCCTGAACAGCCTCCAAAAGCGGTCCAGCTGGAGCTGCGTCTCAAAAGTGTATCTGAGTGCATGGACTGGTGCCATCAGGCCTCAGTTACCGTGCAGAGCCACAGCTATGATTGCAATGGCCCTTTTGGTGTTTTGCCATCAGGATTCCCTCCAAGGGCAGTGTGAAGACGGAGTAGGATTTTGGTCTGGATGTGGTTGTGCTGGATGGTGATGGGCGGTGCTCTACTTCTGCAGCAGTAATCTAATGAGCCTGTAAATACACTCATTTGACATCATTACATGGAAGGAGATCAGAGCTCCGAAGGGTTGTGCATATGCGTGTGTGTGTGTGTGTGTGTGTGTGTGTGTGTGTGTGTGTGTGTGTGTGTGTTAGAGGTTGGAGGATTCTCCTACCACAGAGGGCTCTCCCAGATCAAAGATTTAGTGTGAAATCCCTGATTATGCGACAGAGAGACACATTAGAGGCTGTTGTCTGCCAAGATGAGAGAGAGGCGGAGTGTTTGGTCAGTGCCAGAAGCAGGCCTTGATTTCAGCTTTAAAAAACGCTGAAGCAACACACCAAAAATGACCTCTGTTCTTCCATGTTATTACAATAAACGTTCAAGTCACATGACGCCAGTTTACTTATTTAGGAGTGTTGCATTTAATACATTAGGCTGTTGTTTTCACACATGATAACAAAGTGTCTGATGGCCCTTTTAACAAAGTTAGAGTCCTCTGCATAACAGCCTCAGAGTGCCATTCATTAGCTTTAACCGTGCCGCCATACTGCTTCAGCCTCATTTGCCAGCTGGATCTGAGCGGGGGGAAACAGAGGTGCAGTGCAGGAGTTGCTCACTCGTAGTCCTTTTGCTCTGAGTGGAACGCAGTCCGGTTCTTAATGATCGTTCTGTCTACCACCCGCACAATGGCCCACACCGCTATTCACTTTCATTTTACCAGTGTGCCAGTCTCTGAACTCCCCTCATCAGCCCTTTGTTCCCAGCTGTTTCATGTTTCTGTTTTAGGGATTTGAATGGTGCATCTCTGTACGGGATACTTTTGAGTGAGTAGTTTAGAAAGACAGCTTGAGCAGGAGTTTTCCACCGCAATGCATTATGAAGATTTCACTTTCTGCCTTTGATTCTGCACTGACAGTTATCCTTCAGCCCTCCTTTAAAGTCCCACTTTCAATCCCTAATGGCTGTCATGTCGCTGCGCTCTCTGGACTCTTACTCAAAGTGTCATTGGCATAATGGTCGGCAGCCGTTGGCCTCTTTTGATCATCCATGCTGTGTGCGAGAGCGACTGGAGCTGCAGCAGTGAGGTGTATGAAGTGTCTGTGTGTGTGTGTAAGTGTGTGTGTGTGTGTGCTGCTTGCGCCTCTGCTTGGCTGCCACTCCCAGGCAGAGCTTCACGACCGGAAATCTAAAATTCACTTTCAAACAGTTTTCTTCCAGTTCTTGGTACCTAATAGCCAACCAGTGAAAGGTGTGTGTGTGCATGCATGTGTGTATGTGTGTGTGTGTGTGTGTGTACTCATTAAAAGAATAATGCAGGTTTCTACTGTATCAGCATCTTAGGTTCAGCCCAGTTTGGCACTCCCTCAGTGGATGTGCAAGCTCAAAAAAAAGTTGGAGGTCTACAAGGGAATCGAAGGAACCAGAAGGGAGAAGACAAACTATTGTGCATGTGTGTGTGAAAGTGAGAGTGAGAGAGACAGAGAAAGTGTAGACAAGCAGAGGCCTTGGACAGAGCCAAACTCGAGATCAAATGGCTTTGTCTGAATTCACATGTATCAGGCCTGTTCAAGAAAGATTCAGTCCAATCGAGACACCCAGAGTGTGTGTTGTGAACATGTAGCCACTGCAGATTTAGCTTCATTTTTGTAATTTAGACAAATTTTTAGCCATTTTTTGTGGGACAGACTCCCACTCCCAGGCGAGTGGGAGTGGGAGTGGGACAGACTCCAAAAGTGAATCCGTTTTCATATGTACATCTGACGACCGCTTTCTAAAACTTTCCTGAAAATGGTTCGTGAGATTCAATGCTAACAAGACACCTGAGACCACCTGGGTCTCAAACGTCAGTCCTGACTACATCCAATGTCTTTTATGCATTGTCAGGAACGCAGAGCTGTCAAGTACACAGGTGGCAGGAACGGCCAATCACACGTTAGCAAGTATCAGCAGAGCCAATAAATGAGCTTGTTTGGCGGTTCTACTGGGAAACAGGCTTCAACCATCGACATATATACTGGACAATTCATGTCTATAGGCTGGAATTATACGTTTTTGTGCCAAAATGGGAGGTTTCCACATCGCCATTTTGACTGTGTCACAGGTCCCGTCACGCCTAGAGAATCCAAAAATTGGAAAAGAAGTGGAGCTGAGAGTGGGGCTGTTACGGTTGGAACATGGTTGGAGAAAATGAACCAGTGTAGCTACTAGCTAACTTGGCTAACCCAAGAAGCTAACAAGGGGTTCGGGGACCGCTAACTAATCCTCTGACCGAGGATATCGGGCTTCACTGATCCACCACAGTGAAAGATCCGCGTGTCCGCCGTTGTTGATGTTCCGTTCTCCAGGAGCCGGAGATCAGCGGGACATTAGCTACATACTAACCCGAAGCTAACAGTTTTCTGGGTGTTTCAGCGAGAAAAATGCGGTTGAGGATCTCAAAAGTGAAGCAGCATCAACAAAAAGAGCTGCGGCGTTTCTGTGGTCCCCCTCAGACAACCACTATTGACCAGCATGACTACAGCCTCGCTTCGGAGTCAGCCCGGCTGCCCCAGGAAATGGGAACAGCCAGCCGCCTGCTCTAGCTGCTCCTGGGCAGGAGACAGGAGAAGCTGGGCACACGCTAAAGTTTCTTATGCAGCCCCACTAACATGTTTGACCAAGCAGTTAAATTACACAGCATTCCTCCCCATTCAACCAGCAAAATAAAGTAAAGAAATATAACTTTACTTACTGATAAAAAGAAGCATAAACTGCTTGAATGGTCTGTTAGTAACCACAGCTTGCTCTTTTGACCAACTAATTCCAAGATTAACTTGATTAATTGCAAACATGTTTATTTTTGCTGTGAAATTTTCATTTTTTACATGGGAGTCAGTGACGAATTGCTAACTTCTGACGCCAATCCCTAGTGGATGTGGGTGGAACTGTAGATTTTGTCACTTCCTTGTTTGCTTCATATCCAGAACCAAATTAAGGGGGCTTCGCTTCAACCCAAGTGGTTGATTTCTGCTTGGTCCTAGTGCTTAACCAGTGTCTACTTAATATAGTGTACTATTGCTTTTGGATGGTGAAAAGGGAACAAAAATTGGCTCTGGAAAAATTGGGGGGGGTGGGGGGGGGCATGTTCCCCCTTCTCCCCCCCAAAACAACGTCCATGCTTGGAGGACTGTTAATTCCTGGAATAAATGAAAACATGAGTAAATCAGATTCCCAGCTACCTGGTTTTGGTAGAAGCCCATGTGCACTTAACACTTCATCTAACATCACATCGTCCAGATGTGACCGGTCCATAGCCAACAGCGGTGGCTGCACATTAATCTAGCTATTAAAGTAGCATTGTTTATACAAGGTTAATGTTTTGTAGCAACACTTTTAATCCCGAAAGGATTTTCGTCTCATCGTTCTATTCGTTTTGTTCTTCCCTCTTCTTCTTTTTCAGTAAACTCAAAAATATCAGTGAATTGCATCAAGTTACCTGATTTTTACCATCAGAACTTTGAAGTGTTTGATGGTTGCCACAGAAAAACGGACAGCCCGAATCATCGTCCCGTATAGTATTTGGCATCTTCGCAGAACTTTTTCTTTGTGGTTTTCTGAACAAACTTCTGCTCTTCTGCACTAATCGATTTGCTTTTGACTTATTTATTTATTGCACACTTGCTCACACACGTACCTATGCAGCCCTTCCCTCCCCCTTACCCACAGAGGGATACAGATCAGAGCGCTCGGCCGAGATCGTGTGTGATGTAAAGTTCTGGAGAATAAAAAGACGTCTCTTCCAATAACGTATTTCCTCCATGTATTGAAAGACATGTCAATTTCAGTTAACACCTGGCGCCGCTGTTGGAAAACAGAGAGTTCTTCGCTTCAGAAAGACAACGCCATCCCAGTCACTCCCCACCTGAATGACTGATACATTAAACATGCAGAAAACAGCAGGAAGACACGAGGGAAAAAGATGTTCAAAGACGAAAAGCATGCATCCAAACGCACACAAAAAGAGAAAATAGGTTGTTTTCTTTAAACAGAACATCTGCCTTCTGCTACAAACTAGCTTGAAAACTGAATCCTAATCTTTCTAGGAACAAGTTCTACGGTACAAAAACGGCCCGACAAAGGAGTTAGCACACTCATTTAGGTGTTTGGCTGTAAAATTTGCTGCTATCAAATGTTTCATAGCTTTTCCTGCACAGGTGTTTCACAATAGAAAGTGATCACAGAGTTTTATGAGGAACAGCAAAGGAGCATCTCCACTTTCTACTTTCCCTGACGGGACTGTCATACTCAGAAAATGCTGACACAGCCGCCCTCAGTTTGGCCTTTTGTAAAACACTATTCAGGGAAGTCAGAGGACACCTCAGTCAGCGATTCAGACAGGTAGAAGGGGTCCTGTGAGTGAAGATGAGCAGAGTCTCTGGTCTTCTTTGTTCACTGTTGGACACATTAAGAGTCCATTAAAGACACCTGGCACACAAGGCAATGGCAGTCTCTGTTCTGACTGAGCAAGTAACTTATTAGAAGTCTGGAGCTTCTGCTGTCTTCTTCTCTTACTGTCTTACTTCTCCTCTCACATCCACAGAAACTCACCCTGCAGTGTTTGAGTAGGAGCATTTAAATCTAAACCAGAAGGGAAACTGAGATTTACCTTAACTAGAGTTTACAGTGGGATGCAAGAGTTTGGGTTTTGTTATTATTCATGATTTTCTTGTATAAATTGTTGGTCGTTATGATAAAAAATTTCAGTGAAATATTTCATATAGGAGACACACACAGTGATGTTTGAGAAGTGAAACAATGTTTATAGGATTTACAGAAAGTGTGCAATAATTGTTTAAACAAAATTAGGCAGATGCATTAATCTGGACTTGCCAATTTCTAAATTTCCTATTGCCTCCAATGAGAGTCTGGATTCTGGTTGAAGGTATTTTGGACCATTTTTCTTTACAAAACATCTCTGGTTCATTCAGGTTTGATGCTTCTGAGCACGGACGGCTCTCTTTATTTCACACCACAAATTTCCAATAATATTCAGGTCTGGGGACTGAGATCACCATTCCCGAAAGAAACAAAGCTTCAGCTTCGTCACTGATTCCTGGACATTGGTGTCCAGTATCTGCTGACAATGAGTGGAATCCATGCGTCCCTCAACTTTAACAAGATTCCCAGTCCCTGCACTGGCCACACAGCCCACAGCATGATGGAACCACCACCATGTTCTACTGTAGGCAGCAGGTGTTTTTCTTTCTGTGTTGTTTTTCCTCCATGCATAACGCCTCTTGTTATGCCCAAATAACTCAATTTACGTTTTGTCAGCCCACATCACCTTAACTCCAAAATGAAGCTGGCTTGTCCAAATGTGCTTTAGCATACCTCAAGCAGCTCTGGCCCTCCATTTCCTCAATATGTTCCTTACTGTGGAAACAGACAGCTGAAATCTCTGAGACAGCTTTCTGTATCCTTCCCCTAAACCATGATGGTGAACAATATTTGTTTTCAGGTCATGTGAGAGTTGTTTTGAGACCCGCATGTTGCTCTTCAGAGAATATTCAAAGAGGAGAGAAACTTACAATTGACTCTCTTTAGTACCCTTTCTCATAATTGGATTCATTTGTGTATGGAGGTCAAGGGTCATGGAGATTACCAAACCAATTTTGAATTCCAATAATTAGTTCTAAAGGTTATGGAATCAATAAAATGACAACAGTGTCCACATTTATGCACATGCATAATTTTGTTTAAACAATTATTGCACACTTTCTGTAAATCCTTGTTTCACCTCTCAGATATCACTGTGTGTGTCTCCTATCTGATATATATGACAGAATTTTTAACGTAATAACCAAAGATTTATACAGGAAAAGTATGAAGATTAACAAGGAGGCCCAAACTTTTGCACCTTGCTGTATTTACAAGTCTTAAAACCAATTTAAAGTCCAAAAACCAAGGCCAAAATAGGAAAAATACAATTATTTAGTTAATGATGCTAACGGTCTCACATATAACTTTATCCACTGTCGAATGTTCGGATGTTTGTTTCTGTGTGTGATATTTTTATCAACACACATGGACTGTATGGACAGCTCGATGGACTGAAGTGGACACCAAACAGATGTTAGGCACAGCAATCATCTGTTCTTCTAAGACACGTTTTTTTTTATAAATAAGTGTGAAAGAACAAAATTTAAAAAAATTGACTAAATGAATAAATTTAGGAGTAAAAATTGTCTCACAGTGATTTGAATTCCTGTAATGGAATAATTTCTGAAATTATTAGTTTTCTATGTAGGTTATTTAAATAAATCAGAGCAGCATAGTTAAAAAAGTAAATTTTCACTTATTTTACCCGAATTCTTATGAAATTTGATTTCTGAAATATCCAAGGTGGGAAATTAGCATTTCCTTTTAAAAAGTTTTAAATCAACTTTTATGCTTTCATTTAATTCATAATGCGGGTTGTGTCTTCTGTCAATTGGACACAATAACATTTTAACATCAGATTTATGTAAGTTTATGAAAACAACCCTTTTTTGTGATTTCTATATGCATATAGTATTTGAACAAATGTAGTCCCTTTAGTTTAGCTGAACAGCTAGCAAAAATGTAAATGTAACAGCTTTAATTTTTTTATATCTAATGCCAAATATTAGCAAATTTCACCTGCTTTCAGATGTCGAGAACCTCCGAAGTTTTCATGCAGTTTTCTACAACAAGTCCAGAGAAATAAAATCACAGTTTGTTAGAATCTATTATAGCAAAAGTAGGTTCTTTTGAATCATTTTCCAACATAATAATTTTTTACTAGTATTTTAGTTTTATACGAACAGTCCAACATACACTACCGGTCAAAAGTTTTAGAACGCCCACATTTTTCCAGTTATTTATTGCAGTTTAAAGGTTGGTTTATGCTTGACGCATCCGCGAGGTCCACACGGCTCCGCGCGGCAAAATTGCGTCATTTTAACAACCATGCCCCTTCACCGCGCCTCCACACGGCCCAAAATTTCCGCAACGCGCACCTAGGAAATTTTCTAACCACGCGGACGGTCGGACGCGGAAAAACATTGCGGACTGGCAAGAACTAGTATGGCAGAGCTTCGTAAATACAGACATTTGTATGATTCAGCTCTCAAAGATCACCGTGATCAACATGTTGTTAATAATTCTTGGAGAGAAATCGCTCGCACTGTCGGAAAAGACGAGGACGCTGTTAAAAAATGCTGGAATGCCATGTTGTAAACAACAGTAATTTTTAGTTCTACTATGGTGTAGTGTTGGATGCATGCCATAGAGCTCCATGCTGCCCCGTTCAGTTTGGGAGAATATTGGCTCACCGCAGAGACAAGCCGCATGAACCATAAACGCTGCGAGTTGTGAAGTGCGTTCCATCCGCGAGCCGCATCACCAAGCGGAAAATGAATGCATCAAGCATAAACCAAGCATAAGTCATTCAAGTCCCATGACTAGCTTGAAATGGTACAAAGTTAAATGGTGAACTGCCAGAGGTAATAAAAAAAAAAAGTTAAGGTTACTCAAAACTGAAAAATAATGTACATTTCAGAATTATACAAAAAGGCCTTACTTTTTTTTTTTTTCAGGAAACAGCTGTTCTGCAGCAATGGAGGTTGATCAAGCCATGACAGCTGGTGCTACTAATTCTAACAGGTGTTCCAACTTTTCTGGATTACAACCCCCTCTGTCTGCATAAAAGCAGCGTTGGAGCAAACTCTGGTACCACACCCTCGTGAGCATCAGTTGAACAGTATTGTTCTGCAGATAATAGTGTGTTGCTACAAAAATGGTGAGAAAAAGGCAATTAACAATGGAAGAGAGACAGACCATCATAACACTTATAAATGTAGGTCTTTCCTACAGAGAAATTGCAAAGAAAGTCAAGGTGTCAGTGAGTACAGTTTCCTTCACCATCAAAAGGCACTCAGAAACTGGGGAAAAAGGAAGAGGTCTTGCATGTCAAGAACAGAACTCAGAAGACCCATAATGATGCCAAACACAGTATATAAAAAAATCTTTTATTTTTTGTGGAATTACCAGAGGAGGGCGAGGCAGGAGACAGAGTCGGAGGGCAGGCGTGAGTCAAAACCAGATCGGCACAAGCAGGTACAGGGAGCAGGCTGGAGATGTGGTAGAAGACAGGCGAGGGTCGTGATGGCAGGCAGAGTTCAAGGTAGGGGTCAGGAGAAAAAACGAGGTCCGGAGGCAGAGATCAGGCAGGGTGGATGGCAGGAGAATTTACTGGCAAATGTTTTCAATAATCTGGCAGAGACTGGATAGCAGGATGGATCTTTTATAGCAGGGGAAGCAGGTGTGTGAGATGAGCTGAGGGGTCAGGAGCAGGTGAAGTGGATGAAGCTGATGACAGGAACAGGTGAGAAGAATGGTGTTGATTGTGGTTGCCAGGGAAACAGGGCTTTTCAGGAGCTTGGTGAAGGACCAGGTGAGCTGAATGAAGGTTGAATGAGGAGACAGAGGAGGGTGAAGGATGGAAGTCATGACATTGCAGACCCAAAGCCACAACTACATCAGAGGACAAGTTTCCACAGGCGGTGATAGGCGGCTCACAGGACAACAGCTTCAAGCACAGCTTAATAGTAGTCGTAGTAAGAAAGTCTCAGTTTCATCTGTGAAGAGGAGTTCGAACTGCAGATATGACAGGACAAGTTGCAGCAAGAAAGCCAATGCTAAGACGTCAGAATAAGAGAAAGAGGCTTGCCTGGGCCATGAAACACCGCCATTGGACTACTGAAGACTGGAAGAAGGTATTATGGTCTCATGAATCCAAAATTGAAATCTTCGGTTTTTCACGCAGGATCTTTATATGCCATCGCGTAGGTGAAAGGATGGTTCCACAGTGTGTGGCATCAGCTGTCAAACATGGAGGAGGAAGTGTTATGGTCTGGGGCTGTTTTGCTGGATCCAGGGTTGGTGACTTTTACAGAGTGAGAGGCACCCTTCAGCGCCATGCAGTACCCTCTGGTATGCACCTAGTTAGTCAGGGGTTCATCCTACAGCAAGATAATGACCCAAAACATAAGTCCAAGCTGTGCCAGAACTACCTCAGGAAAAAAGAACAAGATGGCAAGCTTGTAAACATAGCCAACACAGTCTCCAGACAAACCCCATGGAGCTGGTATGGGATGAACTGGACAGAGGAGCGAAGCAAATCAACCTACAAGTGCCACACGTTAATAGGAACTTCTGCAACAGATACGGGGAGAGCTTTCAGAAAAATATTTGATTTCTGTTGTAGAAAGAATGTCACGAGTGCGTTCAGCCGTTATATCATCCAAAGGTGGCTACTTTAACGAGTCAAAAGTTTAGAATACATTTTGGTCTATAAATTGATTCCATGATTTCTTTTTTTAACTCCAGTTGCTTATTTGTACTATGCTTTTATTTCAGAGTGCAATGTGACATTAAATTACATCATTTCCAACGAAAAACTGGAAAAATTGGGGCGCTCTAAAACTTTTGACCGGTAGAGTACCTTTACAGATTTTTATTCCAGTACATTTCAGACTACTGTTTCTAATTGATGCAGTTTTTAACCCAATATTGAGGGTGTGTGTATGTGTGTGTATGTGTATGTGTGTGCATGCATGAATGTGTGTGTATTTTTTTTTATTAATCAGCCAATAGCTTCTGTTGCTACAGACTTTCATTAAGATTGCAGTCTTAATCTCGGGTCTTTAGTAAGGCCGTAGGGAATCCTTGTTAATAGATCTTCTTGCTTAGGGCCTCTGGCTTAATCCTTTTACCACTTCCTTTGCTGGTTTTCTAAATACTCACAATTAGGTTGCTGGCAGGGCATTTTGTATCACTCCGTGCTCTGACCACTCCTTTTTTCGTCCTGCTAATGTTTTGGAATCTAGAGGAAGGGAGGGGTGTGACCTTGGCGATTATAGCCGTGATGGGACCTTGGTGATTCATCTCCAGCATCTCTCTGGATGAACTGTTAACTTCATAGTGAAATGATAATTAACTCCCAGCATCAATTAGCAATCAGCGTGCAGAAGGATAACGAGGAGCCAATTATGAGGAAAATATACATAATCAATTATTTATTCACTCTTAATTACTGCGAGTTTTACCGTGTTACAACAGCGGCAGTTCAATTAATGACCTTCAGCTATCTTCATTGGAAATTGCAGCGAAGCAGAGGGATTTACCAACCGTCGTTGTGAAGCCAAGCAAAGTAAACACACATACACATGCACACAAACTCACACAAACTCAAAAAGCAGCAAGTGGGAGTGAGCGAGTCCAAGAGGAGAAGCAAAAAACAAAAAAGAGAGATGTGGTGATAGAAAGGAGAGAGGTAGCAGAGGAGGGAAGAGACTGGCACTGTCTGTCAGTCAGATGCCCAGAGCTGCGATGTGCACGATGTCACCCACACGACCGAGCCGTCTGTCGAGGCCACCTGCCTCATTATGGGGAATGTATGCATCTGGGGCAGGTTTGGCTGGCTCGTCGTCAGCATGGGCAGGAAAAATGGCACACTGGCAACTATTACTGCATTATGTTAGCAAGCTGCAGACACTGCACGCATATAAGAGCTAACAGCTCTACTGAAAGGGCCTGGAAAATATATAGCTCAATGTAGGTGCGGGCTTATCTCAATCCAGATCGAGAAAGGCCTCCAATACCATTCGGGAGGAGGCGAAGGTGGAGTTTGAACTGTATTTCATGGTTCTCATGAGGAGTTTGACAGATTTGACTGAGGACAACATGTGAGGAAGTGGACAGCTGAATGTAGCAGCCGCCTTGACCCCGTGTAAAAGTCCTCATTTCTGCCCACAGGGTCTCTCAGGAACCCGACGTGCACAAATGGAACAAACTGATCATAGCAGAAAACTTTCTCCCTGTCCATCCTTGCTCCCCCCACCCCCCTCTTGCGCCCGCCTCACGCCCATACCTGGCCTGAATACCATTAGACCTAATGGAGCGCGGTGTGAGGGACAGCCAATCATGATGGCGTCCCGTCAGTGACACCGACATGTATCTTGGTGCTCATTATCATCCTTGAACAGCGCCAATTTACATCTGATGCTCTGACTAATTCTGCTCCAGTGTTGTCAAGAGGCATAGGAAGTGGCCTGGCCGTGATGACAGCGCGGTTGTCAGGAGCCTGTGGATGGAGGATTCCTCGGGGCATGATTTAATGCCCATGTCAAGCCCCGCTGTCAGCCTCTTTCTCCCCCCGCCCGCTCCCTGCGCTCCTTCTCTCCATCCAGCCATTAAGATTCAGCCAGTGGAGAGATGGAGCAATAGAGCTGGCGATTGGCCTACTTAGGATTCACACTCTGGGTGAGAAAATAACATACCCAGTCTCACAACTGATTACCCTTTCTCGCTAAACTGCAATTAAGGCTAAATGAAAAGGTGGTGAAATGGGGATGGAGATAGAAAATGCGTTTGACCGCTAAGTTAGAGAGAAGCTCTGGAGTGTTTTCCCTTGATGATTTTGTAGCTGCTTGTTTTCGTAATTTCCACAGACGACTTTTCGGTGTTGTTAGCCCGGCTTGTTTTGGTTCAGCAGACTCAATGCCCTCTCGGCCTCTCTTTTGTAAAGTGATGAACATATTGCATGATGTCTCTAGATAGTTCTCTTCCTCTACGCCTCGATCAGAATACAGCAGGATTTTAAAAGTTAGGTTTGTTAACATGCAGTGCAAATTAGCTTCAGCTTTTTTTATTTTACACACATTTGACTTTGCTTTCCAAACTTAGTTTGCGCTCCGTCTATCCGAAATCGTTTCTAACTTTCAGGCAAAATCTGCCCTTGAAGGTCAGAGGTGACCAGGCCACAGATGGCTAATTAGGACAGACAAAGAAAAGATCTTCACATGAGACTAGTTATTTTTCATTAAGGTTCCCCCACAATGACATTGTGCTGTGTTACGCTTTCCAATTCTCCTCCATCTGTAACAAGGCAGTGATGGATGGGCAGAGATTTTGAGGCCTTAACGTGCACAGAGGGAGAACATATGTCTCAGTTTGATTCATCCTTGTGAGGTTTTTCTTTTTTAACACGAGTGGTTGGAAATGAAGATCGTAGATCACAGGTATTAACCATTCTTCTGGATTAAATTTTGACAGGCACCAGTCAGCGTGTGTTTTGGCTCTACTTTCCATACGTTTTGGTCACAGTAGAGTTGCAATCGCAGTTATTGGTTTTTACCTTAAAAATGCTTTAGCAGCCGGACAAAATACACTATATCTACTATCTCTCCTGGCCAGCACAGGAAAAGGGTTAAAAACAATGTTTATGCACGAAGTAGTCGACTTTAGCTCTCACTGCATTGCACATACAGCGAAGCCTCAGAGACGGTTTCAAAATCTAACGTGTGATAATTTGTAGGAAAAATAAATTCTACAAATAAACAGAAACATGTGGTTAGGAGATTAAATTACACTTATGCTTGCAGTCATAGTCAAAGTGTACTGCTCCTCCTTTAAATCCAATCTTTGAGGACTGATAAAAATAATCATAAAAAATGAGAAAACTGTTTGATCCTCACATATGTTCTAGAAAACTAGACGTATATAAGCAACAACATATGACACATTACATATGGTCATTATTTATTTACAAAATGTGGAAGTGGTGTTTGAAGACACATCCGTTTACTGCCTACATCTGAGTTAGAAAATAAGTCATAAAAATGCAGTAAATAAATGAAACGGCTCAGTGAAAGCAGGAGTTTGAACAGTGTGTTGCTCTGGAGCATACAGGTGTGTGTTATCACAGCGACAAGAGTTGCAGTGAGGAATTTTCTGCAGCTCATTCATTTGGAAATGGTTTTAAATTCATGTCCAAACATTTGGACTCTATTATTCTTCAATAGGATAAAAACATGTTGATTTTTTTTGTTTCAGACCTCAATCAGCATGTCATTATATTAAATGTTCAGGAATAATTGCCTCTGCATCCAAAAAACAAGCAGCTGTTTATTGACACATTTGTCATAATTCTGCACCAGATCATAAAAAAACACTTGGAACAATGAGATGTTTCAACCAACTCATGCATGCAGTTATTATTTAGAGTTTGTGGTCAACCTTCTGTCTGATGATGAGGACTGATGGATGCTCAGAGTGCTGCTGTGTGTCTTGAAGGGAGCTATTGATCGCTGTAGCTGTTGGGCTCAGCCTTCATTTGTTGCTCTGCCCATAGAAGCTTGACTGCATGGATCATAGCAACAGCCCCTGCTTTTTAAATTTGTGTTTCACAGATGCCCGAGTCTCAGACCGAAAGAAAGAGAAACACCGTTGCACCTTCTAAAATCAGTCGATGAACATTTTGGTGTGTTTGCTTTAGGGAAATAATTCTAATAACGATGCTTCCTGTTTTGTGACGCTCCAGCTCACTGTTCATTTGCTAAATTGTATTTAGTGTTGACTTTATTGCAATTTTCATCAGTTCTTTTTTCCCTTTCTCCCCGTTCCCATAAAGAAGAGAAGAGATCATTAGCTCGGGACTGTTCAACCATGCACAGAGGAAGAATGCCATCAAAAGTTGTCAGAGAAAATGTCCTTGTTCTCTAATTTATCAACAAAAAAACACACACACAGATTTCTCCTTTCATGTGGCTTCTTGGAGATAATTATGACAAGATGAAAGCAGTTAAATTCCTCCCTCTGTTCTCTGCTCTTCAGATGGTTCCCCCATTGTCAAAAATGGAGATGAGATTTCATGTGGCTGTCACTGCCCGTGTCCCCGTCTCTCTCTGTCTCCCTCCCATACTCTCATGCCTCCTTCCTGTCTCTCGCTGCCTCTCTCGCTTGTCTTCCTGTTTCACTCTTTTTTGTCAGTTTCTCTTTCATTGAACTCTGATTTCTGGATCTGTAATCTTTTCAGAACTGTCAATCAATCAGTCACCATCTGTCCCAGAGGTTGCTGTCCCCTAATGGAAGAGAGTGATTAGCTTTTATCAGCTCGCTGTTTCATATGGTTTAAAGCTTTAGCGTGCAAAGGGACAAATAAGTCCTCTCCTTGCAAGCATATGCCTCTGCGCGCGCACACACACACACACACACACACACACACACACACACACACACACACACACACACACACACACACACACACACACACACACACACACACACACACACACACACACACACACACACACACACACACACACACACACACACACACACACACACACAGACCCCTCCCTCCCATACACAGTCTGAGAAGATGCTTTGCGAGTGTGTCGTGCCATGCTGTGGTGTCTGCTAGTGTGTGCATGTGTGCCCTCCTGGGAGGTAATTACCAGAATAAATACAGTAGAGGCCACGACTGCTAATTTATGCCTGATTGTTGACAGCCGGAGTATTGTTTAACATGCACAGAGAGGGCTTGTGGTGCAGCATTTCACAATCCTACTTCAGAGTTTGGGAGGAAAGACGGACAGTTTTGTGCAGGTCATTCTTGTTCTGTGACTAACCTTCGACTTGGGAAACAGTGTGACCCAATTTACTAAAACCTCTGATCTTCATTCAGAATCACCATTTAACTCATTTGCAGTGACTTACATGTGAATAACAACATTAGCCAAAGGCCTGCACACATTTGTTAACTGCTTTATTTTAATTGGAGCAAATAAAAACTTGTTTGACCTGCTGTGTGTTGCTACATCATGGAGCACGAGTAAATTTTGCTTCATTATTTGACGTCTGTCATCAAAAGAAACATGAATACAAATGTTGTTTGCATAAAAGGTGTGGCTGGATTAGGATTGGTATGTAGTAAACCTGTTTAGGCTGTCATTTATTCTTTTATAGGTCAACTAACCCTGTTTTATCACATGCATGTGTTAAAACTTAACTTGTTGTCTAAATGAGAAAATCTAAAGATGCTCAACAAATAAATCCGTAAAAACATTTTGAGAATTAATTATTTTTTCTACAAAAAGTTGTTTAATACTCAGTTACATTAAATGGTTAAAACTTTACATTTATCATTATTTTAGTGAATGCTCCTAATTGCTATTTTATGCATCTCCGTTTAGCAATATTTTAGCCTTTTATTGTTTAATTGGTATTTTACTTGGTTTTACTGACTATTTAAATAGCTGGATAATATGTCCTTTGTTTTATTAAAGTTTTTTCTTTGTTGCAATGGTTTCTTGGCTTTGTATGATTACAGTAGCCTGTGAGGTGCATTGGTCAGCTCACATGCAGTTTTTGAATGCGCTTGATAAATAAACTGGTATGGCATGATAAAGGAGAAGGTTACAGGTCCTCATCATCTTACCAGTTGAAGATAGCTTTCTCACCAACCTCTCTCAGGACTGATGAGCTAACGGCTAGTATTGCTTCTGTCTTAAAACATCAACACTCCCCAACTTTTACTTGCAGTTCACCCAAGATGTTTTTCAAATTGATGACGTTGCTGCTAATATATTACTTTATTTATTTAAAAAACATCTGCATAAATACCATAACACAGTAATTTTAAATTGCTGTGTAAGCAACCATGTAGTCGCTGACAGGAAGTGATTATGGACCCAGGTTAAGGGTAAGATTAAAAAAAAATCCTAAATTTTACACACAAACATTTCAAAATGGCTAAAACTACCTAAACATTTGTTTTCCCCCACAACTGGGAGCTAAGTGTTTCATAAAAACTTCCCCAACAGCAGTAAATGTGGCATCTGTGAGCAACTGGGACAAACTGCTCAGTACAACATCTTCTGTGTTTGTTTCATTGGTGGTTAAACAGAACTTCCCATCAACTCACTGTTCGTCTTCCCACAACCACTTTGTATTGACTTTTCTTAAGTCCATGAACCATGCGGTTGTTATCGGATAGGCCAGCTGCCGCTGTGGGGTTTAAAAGGCTTTTTATCGCCTCAGACACCTCATGAACTGATGAGGGCGAGAGGATAAAGACTACACCGTGTTGTAATAGCGAGCGTTTCTACGCCTCAGTTTTACCCAAATTATCTACAAAAAGTAACTTGAATGAAAGCGTAGATGCTGCCACCTAAATTAGCTTTGAATGAAGTCAACTCTTGGCCAGAACTTTTAACGATAGCCGAGGTCTGTTCAAGATATTGGGTATTAATCCATTAATAATAGATGCTAATGATCTTTGAAGTGTTGGAAGCCCCCAGTGGGTAATGAAGCCTGTGGAAACACCTTTGAGGTACTGGGGCGACCGGGGGTGCTGGGCTGGAGAAGACACAAGTCTTTGTATTAGAGCTGATTGAGCGTGTCCGCGCCCCAGCGTCGTTACGGCCGACCACTACCACACCCCGAATCCTTCTGAGGAGACCGCTGATGAATTTGTTTAATTGAACGTAAATAATGAATTCCCAAGGAAGAGATTTGGCCCAGTTGTAATTGCCAAAGATCAGAGTCCACAATGCAAAACTTCAAAACGGCCCAGTCAGGCAGTCGTGCGAGACATAACGATGGCTTCGAAGGAAAAGAAAAGAGGGAAAGAAGGAAAGGGGCGATAAGTAAAGGGCAACAGAGAAGGAGTAAAAGACAGAGATGGAGGAAAGAAGCTGAACTAATGAGGAACAAAGACCTAATGAGTTTCGTGAGGAAAATAAAGTGTTTCCAAAGCCGTCTTTAAACTTGGTGAGATGAAACGCCGGAGCGGCAGTTGTTTTTGACAGCTCGGGACAAGATAGGCCACAGCTCACAGAGAGAGGGGTAATTCCCTATTCCTTTATATTACCCGCTCCTCTCCCTCTCTGTCTCTCTGCTGGGAGTCGGCTCATCCCTCTCTCCACTTCCCCACATTGATTCTTGAATTAGACCGTTTTATTGAATAATTAATAGGCCTTTTCCCATGATTGATGATTTGCATGGCTTGAATATTAGCTTTTCAATCAAACGCAGCTTGTTCTAATGTAACCATATTGAAAACATGTCAAACACTGTTTACCCACTTTGTGCACGATGTTGTCTTAAGTTCTGGCTGCCGAGGCCTCACAATGCTCAGCGGTGGGGAGCGGCCTTGTCGAGCGCTCGCTCGGCGCTCATTACAAGGTCCTGGAGTTCTGACACTCGCGCTAATCATGCATACATATGCACATACATTCATAAACGCATGGCTGAGCATACTAATGCACAGTTATATCTGGAAAACAGTGTTTAGAAGTATATTTAAGCCAAAGTATGGATGATTATGACACAAAATAAACCCCCGTCCTAAAGGTTTTCTTCACACCGAACGTCGTCATGCTCCCAAAAGGGCCTGTCTCGCAGCTCCAGTGGCTTAACTTTGAGTGGCAGCATTGGCAGACTGGGAATAGATTGTCAGGAATACTGCATCTAACTTCTCAGCCCTGTATCGCAGAGAGAGAGAGAGAGAGAGAGAGAGAGAGAGAGAGAGAGAGAGAGAGAGAGAGAGAGAGAGAGAGAGAGAGAGAGAGAGAGAGAGAGAACGCATCACTGATGGGAGAGACATACATTAAGATTCTCTTTTAATTTGCCCCCCCCCCAACCACCCCCACCCAGCCAAGCTTGTTTTTTGTTTGTTTCACTTATTTATTAATCCGCCCGCCTTACATATTCATTCTTTCGCAGCGTCCGATTTTCTGAGAGTGTGTCAGAGCGTCGCTCGGCGCATGAAAGCGTTTTGCGTGGCGTTGTGTCTGGTGTGTTTAGACACTTCCAAACATGTGCATGGTTAAATAATTTACAGGAAAACTGACTAATGACAGGCAGTGATCATGTTGAGACGAAGAGGCCTGGGTGACTGCTGATCAGGGGTAGAGCCTGTCTCTTCCTCTCACACTCACTGTTGCTGTTTGTGTGTGTCTGTTGTGGATTTGGTCGTGTTCTGTGTGTGGGGGTTTCATCGTGACAGCCAGCTGCACAGATTTACAATCTTATAATAGATAGATATATGGAGTGGACGGATCTTTCCCAAGACAGTTGTGGAAAATTGACTGTGAGTTTCATTCATCACTGGGGTTTTGTGTGTGACAGTTTATTCATTGTACATTCTAGGAAGATATGAGCTCTGAATACTTTAAGTTCCCAAGACACGTTACAGAAACATGCATAAGAACCTGAGTGCTCTGCATAATTCTGTTTCTGATGATGTACTGTAGCTGTTTATGACAGGTGTTTAGACCCCACCTGAGATGGTTTTTAGAACTGGTGTTTTTTTTCTCCTTAATTTGAAGAAAAAGTCCACACAAGAGTCAGAAACACCAAAAACACGCTGCTGTACCAACCCTCCACTAGATGGAAGTAATGTTAACATGCCCACGCATCAAAATACAGATGAAGAACAAGAGGACTTCTCAGTCAAATTTAGAAATAGATTGTTCAACATGTTTTATTTGATAAAAGAGGAAACCTTTTCACGATACCAACCTCTGGTATAAAAATACACCTGTCTTTAAATGTCTCTGAAAGCATTTCTTTGGACATTTTCAAGTGTGATTTTGTGTTAAACTGTAAACAATTGCTGTAGATAGCTTCCTGAACAGCCTTTGTTTGAAGAAATTCCATTTGCATGCATCAGGACTGATCAAAAATGAATGCTGCCATCAACAAAGAATCCAAATTTTATTAATTTCATTGCAACCCATGTGACAAATTTATTTTTAGAAAACCCTCTATACCAATATTAATATCTTAGTACATAAACTGTAGTACACTGGCAGTAAGTCTCGCGTTTGTAACCAGAATCCGCTGAGGCAGTATACTGGAGCGATGCAGAGCTCCAGGAGCTTCTCTCCATTAGAGCAGGAGCTCATATCACCAGACAGTTCATAGGGACTGTTGAGGACAGCTACCTTCAGGAGAAGCTTGTCAAATAAACTAAAGAGTGCAGCTTAATTCGCAATATAAAGCAAGTTATGTACAAGCTAAAATGAAAGTCTGTGATAGTTCACTTTTGAACAGGTTTTCAAAGTGAACGATGGGAACCAAGTCCTAGTAAGACCTCAGACTTCACCTCCAGAGGTTCTCTGATGACTCTGCCATGGTCGGCTGTGTGTCTGAGGGGAATGACCTGGAATACAGCTCAGTCATCATGGACTTTGTGGACTGGTGTGAGCGTAACCACCTTCGCTTGAACACCAGTAAGACAAAGAAAATGGTGATTGACTTCCAGAGAAACATTCCTCCTCACTCACCGGTAAACCTCCAGGGAGAAGACACTGAGGTGGTGGATACCCTTGAGTTCCTGGGTGTTCACCTCAACAGCAAACTGAACTGGTCCAACAGCACAGATGCTCTGTATAAGAATGACCAAAACCGCCTCAACCTCCTGAGGAGGCTGAGGTTCTTCAGAGTTAATTCCCAGCTGCTAAAATCTTTTTATCACTTTGTGGTTAGCCCTGTTATCCACTCTGCTGTGGTCTGTTGGGGTGCAGGCAGCTCTGACCGAGACAAGAAGAGACTGAACAAGCTAGTTCACAAAGCTAGCTTGGTTCTGAACTGCCCACTGGATACAGTTGAGGAGACTTGTGAAAGGAGGATGCTGAGGAAGATCACCTCCATCTTAAAAGTCCGCTCCCACCCACTGCATTCCACTGTGGAGACCATGGACAGCTCCTTCAGAGGCAGACTGAGACATCCCAGATGTAAAACAGAACGCTACCGTAGGCCATTCATCCACCTCTGCAGTAAGAGTGTACAACTCCTCAGTCTAAGCTGTACTGGCATTATCCTGGTTCACAATAACCCCAATGCAATATTCATTATGTGTTCAATACCCGTTCAATACCAGATTTACAGCCTTATCTCTTGCAGTAAGGTGTTGGAACCCAAGCTTTTTCCTTTTTTATTCGTGGTTTTTAGTGGTTGAAGGTTACAACTCTAGATTACTGCCTATGTGTTTATACATGTACCTTTGTTATCATTTTTTTTTCAAATTATTCTCTTAAGTGTTTGTGCTGCCGTAACAAGTGAATTTCCCCAGTGTGGGATCTATTCTATTCTATTCTATTCTATTCTATTCTATTCTATTCTAAACATTTACACATTTATTATTATTCATATGTAATTTTAAATGATATAATGTAGGTTATTTATTATTCTAAATCAAAGCGTCTAGGGCTCTTACAGCTCTGTGAAATGGAAAATACATGGTGGTGTAAAGATTTCTTAAAAGGTGCAGTTCACTGATAAATCGTTTATTAATAATTATTTTGGCAACGCTTCCTTTTACAGTCCCCTAATTACTTAGTACTTACATGGTAATTACATAGTAATTTAAAGTGTAATATTGTTTCTGACTTCTTAAACAATTATTACTATGTAACTCAAATTCAATTCTAGTTTTTATTTTTATTAATCAGTCCCAGTATATACTGCTTTACACAATAATTACACTTCATGACAATTATACACTTTAATCACACAATAATATACTTTAACTTACTATATAATTACCATGTAAGTACTTAGTAATTAGGGGACTGTAAAAGGAAGTGTTACCATTATTTCT
This sequence comes from Nothobranchius furzeri, assembly GCF_043380555.1. Lineage (NCBI taxonomy): Eukaryota > Metazoa > Chordata > Actinopteri > Cyprinodontiformes > Nothobranchiidae > Nothobranchius > Nothobranchius furzeri. The sequence continues at coordinate 29,663,365 of NC_091754.1, read as the reverse complement.
GATTATAATCAGTCACTCTAAGTTTTTCATGCAGGCTGAACATGAAAAAAAGTCTCCTACACCTATCTCCTGCATTAGTTTCTGATAGAAAATAGATGAATCACTAGGATTTGAAAAGCCTGACAGTGTGACATCACACTGTCACCTAGCATTCATGAACACACTCATCTTGACTTGTGACTGGGAGGGCTTTTGTTGGTTTAGCAGCCAGGAAACAGCAGAGAACATGTTGGCCTAGTAAAAGCTAGCTGTTAGCATTAGCAACTCCACATGGCACATGGCAAAACTCATCCAGGCTTGTGCTATTTGTGGAGAGATGACCTCAATGTTGCAAACAACGTCAGTTGCATTGCTGTTAGCCAATCAGAAGTGATATGTCCAAAAATCAGGAAATGATCCTGCTGTTTGAAGCTCTCTGATCTGGCAATCATCCAGATCCTGAAATAGGTGCACCAGGGAGTAACCAGAGTATGACTTACAAGGCATTCTTTCCTACTAGAGACCACTGCAAATGTATTAATTGAACAAGTGAACCAGAGCTTTAAAGAGAATTTGCACAAACTACTGAGACATTTTTGCAGATTGAAGTCATTTTAGGATGGCAGAAATCCAACTTTTCCTTGGCTGCATTCAGACTAGCTGTTAGCTTACCAGGCCTGTAGGATGCAAACTGTTTCTTCAAACAGTGGCTGTTCAGAAAGCTATGTCCAGCAAGTAGGACAGTGATTATTTATAACTTGTAAACAGAAACACTTTTCAACATAACCCAACTATGCCTTAAAAACCTGTGGTTTTATACTTCTGGCAAACAGACAACAATCAGAACATATTGGTGAAATAAGAACAGTATTCACTTTTTATGCTTTTAAAATGTTCACTAAATAAGAAATCAAAACAAATGTGACTGAAAATGATTCTACATTTTGGTTTTGGGAGTGTTCTTTCAGTTTGTTTTCGGTTAAATGGAGCAGGTTGATCTTAGATTGTAACAAAAATAAATAGAATGGTATAGAATGTTTGTAATAGTGGATAAATTCAATTGTTTTTCTCTGCATGTTTTTATCCACCAATAGGTACCTTTTAATATCCATATATACACTGATATGTGATGCTTGTTGAAAGAAAATACAGGAAATGGCTCTGAGATTTCACAGGTGCAGTCGGCCACCAGCATGGAGACTAAATAAAATCCAAGCCAACATTAAGCAAAAACACATATAGCACAATAACAACATCCCAAACCTCAGCTCCTTTGACTATAAAGGCACCTTGAAGAGGAGGGGCTGTCCCTGGAGCTTACTGAGTATCTGATCTATTATGCAAAAAAATCATTAGGCTAAATTAAAAAGCTGTTTGAGGGTAACCAGATCCTTTAATGAGGTCAGCGAGCAAAGGAGCAACATTAAAACACAACCCCAGAACAGAAACACGAGAAACGAAGAGATGGAGGCCATTGATTATCAATCATCCAGGTCATTATCTTACACACACACACACACACACACACACACACACACACACACACACACACACACACACACACACACACACACACACACACACACACACACACACACACACACACACACACACACACACACACACACACACACACACACACACACACACACACACACACACACACACACACACATTATTTACACATCATTCATCACATTGAAAAACTTTTTTGGTGTTGCAGCAATTGCCTGTATAACTTCCCTCACAACTTTGACGGTCATTTCACTGCAGCTGCAGTAATCAGGACATTTTCTGGCAGCGTGTTTACACGCGGGTGTGCATGTGTGTTTTAGGTTCCTCTGACAGTCTTTGCAGATTTTCTCAGAGAAAACATCAGTTTATTTGGCACGTTGGAGGAACGTTGCTGTCTATTTAATTAGCTGTGTTGAATTTCAAGCAGGCTGCAGATCTAAAAATATAACCAAAATGATGTTAAAGAGACAAGATACAGTAAAAGCTGACAATTATGTTAATACGGCTCAGTCTGGATGAAGATATGGACTGTGATGTGTCCAGTCTGCCTAAGCTGCACTAGTGTGTGGGGGTGTTTTTGTGCTAGAACAAAAGGCTTCCATACATTAAACTCTTCATCATGATAACATCTCATATCAGCAGAACAGAAACATGAGGCTGAATTTAATTGGATGACAGTTAATGCTTAAAATTCATTTAGCTTGTATCAAACAAAACATTTGACCCCTTTGAGTTAAGCAGAAAACCACTTTTTGTATGTTCATTCAGTGTATTTCATCTAACTGCATTACTTGGTTCTTTTTTTAACACAGCATAAGAGTTGTTTTACCTTATTTTACCACCAACAGAGGTAAAGCTCTGAGGAAGGTTTTAGTGTTAATCAAAAAGTCAGCAAAACCAAGGTAAAACAAACCCATATTTTGCAGTTAAACAAAGAACCAAGTAATGCAGGTAGATGTGTAGCGTCATGAATGTCCTGTTTATGACCTAAATGTCATGATCTGCTGTGTCTGCTCGAGCAGAGACATAAAGTCTCTGATACAGGCCTAATCTACATGAGATAGTGGCCAAGGTCTTTCATGCACTCTGCTCATCTAAACTGCTTTATCTTTGTTACAGCTCAAGATGAAGACGAAGAACTATTTTGATAAATACATAATCAACAACTTTGTTAATTACCAATAATAATGTGAGCCCAATGTTCAATCAATCTGTGAAATGACAATGTTATTACTTGATGTTATAATCCTGTTATCAGTAGTAAGTAATTATAATCTTGGACATTTGCACTAGACACGTGATGACACAGAGTAATGCTAAAGTCACACGACACATTGCCTTTTGTCTGATCCAATCAGAACCTTTGTTTCTGGTGCAAGGCGTGGTTTCCGTGGTGTTCGTATAAACCCTCTTTTGTATGTCAAATTCTGATTCGCCAGTAAACCAAAATATGACAATTATAAAAACTATCCCACGCCACCTTTTCTTTAGTTCAAAGCGTTCAAGAGAAGTCTCGCACAGGCCATCCGGACTTCCTCTTCAGCCATAAAGAACCTCAGACAAGCTGGATAAAATCTGTTGCAAGTTACACCTGACCGCAACGGTACCTTCAGAATAAAAGCTGAACCTCACGACCCCTTCAGGGTCTCGCCAATGATAACCTGTCGTGACCTGGAAGCATTCCAAGACTAGTTTGGTCGGCACCGCTGCTTTTCTACTGGCTTTGGTACCAAGGAGGATCCAAGAGGACCTTGACATTCTGGATCTAATCGGAGGCTTCCCCTGGGGTACGTAGACTGACAGATGGCATCTCATGTGTGTTATAAATCTCCTACTAAAGTTTGGAGCGAAACATTCACTGCCACTCAGAACTAACTGCTTCTCCAGATCTGCTGGTTCTGAATAACATTCCACAGACACACACCATCATCTCACGTCTCACTCCACCTTACTCCATCAGTACACAGAGTGCTTAAGTTAGTCTTGTTTAAATTGTGTAGAAATAAATTTCTTAACTATTTTAAACCTGACTCTCTCTCTTTCCTTGGAGTTAATACGAAGTGTCACTTAATCCCTGCAATAAAAAGTTCCCATCTTCTGGTTAAAATATTCAAAGATCCATCAGATTGATATTTCATATTTCTATGGAATCTCACATTTTATGGTTCATAAGTAAGATGTAAACGACTCATTCTTTACAGATGAAACACACAGAAAGAACATACTAAGGATGCATATTGGTGAGATTCTGACGATACGGTAAGTGTCGTGATATCGGGGAGATGATACGATATATCACAATATATTGCAATACATTCAGTCAGACGATATTAGCGATTTGTTTAGACTTAATTTACTGTAGGAAAGATCAATAAACAATCCAAACTTATTTGCAACATGTTTAACATGAGGTATCTGAACCATAATAGAGGCATTTACCTTTAAATGGTGGAAACAAAACCCCTTGTACACTGCTGCCAACTAGCGGTCCGCGTTTCGGCGGTTTTGAATGTTTACGTCTAAAACAAGTATGTCTAAAAAACCACCTCCGCTTCATCTCAAGATGTTGGGACGAAAAGATCACGCCAACAAGCCTACAGCTGAAAACTCTGATCTGAACCTAGACGGCAAAGACGGACGGAAGGACGAGAAACATGACAACCAAACAGAAACAAGTAGAAAACGAAGTGGACCTCTAAAGAAATTACACGTTAGATGAGAAAACCTAGGATCAAATAAAAGGACACCTGACGGAACAAGAAAAAGTATTTATAAAAGTAAAACAAAGACACATACGAAAGTTAATCAAACTCGTCAGCAAGAAAAAGAAAAAAGTAACAGCAGACAAAACTCATGGGTATGCAACCTTTGTGTGTTGTCTGTGTCTGAATTTTAGCTGCAATATGCAGATGGTCATGTCAGAATCTGGTGTCACCAACATGAAAGCATGGATCCATCCTGCCATGCATCAACACTTTAGGCTGCTACTGTGTGATGTTCTCGTCCTACTTTGAACCCATTAGAGGTGTGGAATACTTGTTTAATCAATACACTTTGCATTGGTCTCTAGTGGGAATGAATGACTTGTAAGTCGTACTCTGGTGAGCAGAAGACGGCAGGTTGTGGAGTCTTATTTCCTGATATTTGGACAGCTCGCCTTGGGTTGGATAACAGCAATGTGACTCTACCACTGACTTGCAATGTTGATGTTTTATCTCCACAAATAACACAAGTCTGGAGGAGTTCTGCTGTGCGGTGCAGTTGCTGATACTAACGGTTGGCTGGCTGAGTTGTTCTTTGATGTTTCCTGGTCGCTAAACCAACAAGAGCCTTCCCCGTCATGAGTCAAGATGGATGAGTCCATGAATGTGACGTTACAGTGTGATGTAGATCTGTCAGGCTTTTCTAATCCTAGAGTTTCACCCTATGTTTTCTATCAGAAGCTAATGAGGAGATAAGTGCTTATTATTATTATTATTATTATTATTATTATAAGTGTAGGAGACTATTTTCATGTTCAGCCTGCATGAATTGATTATAATCAGAAATAATCATTAAAAAAACATTCCACACCTTTGAAACCGGTTGAGAAAGGCAGCCTGTCGTTGCTGACCATGTCTATCCCTTTATGACCACTGCTTCTAGCTCAAATCACCGTGAACTGGCATCTCAAATCTTTTATGAATGTTTCCAACACCTTGTTGAATCAACGCCATGAAAAATTAAAGCTGCAATAGCAAATCTGCCACAAAAGCCGTAGCTTTTAAACACAAACCTGGTCACAGATGTCCCACCCCTCCCATCGGCTATCATCCCTAGACCACGTTCCTCTGAAATGGGCACTTACAAGCTTGCTGATTTTGCAGATTTGACATTGTGGCAGTTCTGAAAGTGGATTCAAGCTGCCAATAACAAGCTGTACCTACTAAAGTGGCCGGGTAGTGGGAATATTGGCTGCTGAGGGGATTAGATAATGACAGTAATGCTCTTGTCCAATGTTTTGTATTAATCTTTTTGGACTGTTTGTGATGTTTTGAACCAAACATAGCTCAATCTGCTGCTGAGCCACTCTTGCCCTGTCCATGTTTGTACCCGTGTGTTTAGAGGGGTGGTTAAAACCTAAAATAGTTACCTGGTGATGTATCCAATCAATCCCTCTTGCCCTTTTCAGCCTCTTGATCCATTTCCTCTCCGACTGCCCTATTCAGTATCATCTCTCTGTCACCTGGCCGCGCTCTGGGGACAGTTTGTGCGTGTCTGTCTTTGTCAGTCGACCCCTTGACCTCGGGGGAGCCGAGTGAAAGGTCTCAGTCCAGGCTTGCATCAAATGGGACAGTTGGCACGACTCAATCAGATGCAATTACTGCAGCTGCGTTTTAGTGCTGTCAGTGGATGAAGCAGGGCCACGAGTGGAGGCGAGGTGCTGTGAATAATGGAGGAGTTGGCTCCTACTGCAAGCCTTCAAATATGTCCAGCCCTGATCTCCTCTCACCTGTGAGGAGGGTTGTACCGGGTACTGTGTTATTATGTTACTCACAGCTTTCTATCAGTGGCGACTGTCAGCTGTAGAGGCAGTGAGACAGAGAAGCCCGTGATGACTGAAATACTTGAAAAGGACATACAGCCTTTATGCGCTCTGAGAGCAACAGTTGTCAGCTGATCTGAGCACGATTATTGAAGCACCTGCTCCATGCTTTTGGTAACATGTGGCCCTCTTTCCGTCTCGTGATCAGCTATTAAAGCCTGCGCTGATGTAATGGGCACATATACTGTCAAACAACCACCCACGCTGTGCTTTTAAACACAGCCTGAGCAAAAATGCCCCATACGTTTCATCATATAGACAGCGTCTGTTCTTTGTGTCCTTTTTCTGGACCCTGGTCCAGTAAAGACAACCCCTGTGACACGCCGATGCTCCCACCTCAGCTTTTGATTGTGCCTTCAAACTGTAGCTTGATTGGCGGATGTGTGATGGTAGATAAGAGTGAGGTGTGTTGGTTTGATTAGAGGCCTGTGTGAGGTGACGTGCTGCTAGAGTCGCTCAGAGGCTCTAAAGATGTGTTCTTCCCGTTTGACTGTAATTGAGCACCTCTGCAGCCTAATGATTAGAGGGTCACAGACTCGAACCCTGCTCCAGCTGTTCCCCCTCACTCCCTGTGCAGTCTCACTCACAAATGGGGATCGTTTGCTGACATCACCATTCACAGCGAGACCAGTGCGACGCCAGACCTGCCCCTTCCCCTCACCTCTGGGAGGGTGTTAATGAGTCATGCGCCGCTCTCGTCATCTGTAGATTTCCATTTGCCGTACTTCTATGGTCCTGCTCAGTTTCAGACTCATCCTAGGATCACCAGACACCCCACAGCTCCTGTTTTTGCAGATTTCTAATAATTTGCACACAGGAGATTAACAAAAAATAAAATAAAAACAGGAAATCAAACCCGTCCCTTTGCTACCAAGGATGACAGGTAACTCCACGTTTTTGTGTCCTTCAGATCCCCTCAAAGCTGCACGGCGGTAGGCTACCTTCGCACACTGCAATCTGAATAACTAGCTTGGGTTCTGGCTGATTTATCCGCTAAAACACTCCTGGAGAAAAGTCACTGGATAACAGCAAAATCTCCCAGTTCACTGTGAGGAAGCAGCGTGTCTCTCTTCATCGTTTGAGGGTGAAACATCATCTGCTGGAGTTGAATGCTAATACCTGAATTAACTTGTAAAGACAGAAGCATCAGCAGGAAAAGAACAAAAGCTGAATAAAAAAACTACCGATATGCAAAATTAGCTGATTTGTTTATCCTGTTTTGTTTTGTTTAAAGTGGAACTCATTGCTTTTTTTGCTATTAGAGAAGTCATTAGGTATTCATAAACAAAATAACAATCGTACCATATTTATCAGATGTTGCTATTTATTGCAAACAAGCTTATTTTTTTCATCTCGCTAGCAGATCCACGGAGAGCAGGCCAAGCTGCTTTCCTCTCACATCTGCCTGCTCGCTCCCTGCCTCATAAACTCACTTCGCCTCAATCGAACAAAGCCGCGAGGTTTTGAACTCCAACCGCGGTTGAAAGACAATACAGTCGCGGTTGCATGTGACTTTGAAAGCTGTAATCTTTTGCTGTTCCTGAAGGGAACGCTGACATGACAGGGAGCGGGGCTCCTAGTCTTGCAGTTTTGTTTTTCTGTTAAAAGAATCAAAAGCTGCTGCTCACTTTATTTGGCCCTAATCAGCATGCAGCTGCTTTGGTGGTGGGTTGCAGAGGTGTAAACGACACTCTTTTCCTGTACGGCGTTGTACGTCTTTCACAAGCAAGCTGCAATTTTTGTAGTTTACAGATTTAGAAAAAAAAAGCTTGTTTTCACAACAGAGCACAGTTTATTCTGACAAACCTTTAGCTTTTTATCTCATGCTTGATGTTTATTGAGCAACTCTAATGCTGTGATGCTTAATATACCACATAATTAAGCTTTTTAAAAACTTTCTACACATGACTAATTGAGCTCAATAGTAGGTTTACATTGCTGTGCAAAATTATTTGCTCCCTAATATTTTAATTAACCTTGTTTTTGTAAAACTTTAAATCATCAAATAAAGGTTATTGTCACATTTTTTTTGGAAAGCTTAGTTCAGTTCCACAACCCTAACCTTAACTCTAATGCCAGAGTTGGAAAGTTAAGAAATCACTCTAAAAAAGCTGTCCGACATCCTAAAATAGGCTAAAAGACCTCAAAAGCGACACGTCATGGCTCCTTTTTAAGAAATTCAGGAACCCAGAGCAACAACTAACTGCTTTGTCGGCAGAGATAAAGGTCATAGTTCTTAAAGCTGCATTTAGAACCAATCACACATCTTCTGATCATGCTAAATTCGATTATTTTTTATTGTTTCAGCATGACTTCACACCAGATGAGCTCAAAGCGTGTTTGTTTGATCCTTCTTCAAACCTTCCGTCTGACATGAGTCATTTGGCAAATATTTAATTAATAACCAGCTTCTCTTCACTTTCCCAGTTCTGTGTCCCTGAACAGCATTAAATCAGCTTGTCTTGATAAATACAGAGCTGGACAATGTCTCCATCAATGCAGCTGGACTGAAGAGTGAAGTCAGAAACTGGAGGTCCTCCCCAGTTGATGCTCAAACCAGAAGCAGTCAGGGTAAGTGAGTAAAACCATTAATCATAAATGCCCTTATATTAGCGATAGCTGTGATCTGTGCTAAGGATCAGCACTAAACTGGTGCGGCTCTGGTCTGCTGCTCAGCTGATTGCAGTCAAATGTTAATTTGGAGCAGTAGGACAGCACCCTGAGTGAAACATGTGTGATGAATGGAGAGAAGGAGAGTGAAACACAGAATCCAATAGAAGATTTTTCTGTTCTTTTCTTTACTTTTTTTGGACCAGAGCTCCTACTGTGCTGCACATTTTTCATTTCCCACCGAGTTGAAAAGATCAGGTAATTGAAAAGGAGACAATCCAGCAGCCGAGGCTCCACAGACGCCAATGAAAAGCTTTAGAGATATTAGAGTATTGCACTTTGGGCCCTGTCTTTGTATTTGTTAGAGAGAGAGAGAGAGAGAGAGAGAGAGAGAGAGAGAGAGAGAGAGAGAGAGAGAGAGAGAGAGAGAGAGCGAGAGAGAGCGAGCGAGCGAGAGAGAGAGAGAGAGAGAGAGAGAGAGAAAGATTTTATAATGACAACACCTGAAAAGTGTTTTCCATCAGACTCATGCATCATTGTCAGCACAGGCGATGGAATTGTATTGTTTCTTTTTGGATGGACAATATCAATAAGGGGACGGAAAGACATGGAGACAGAAGGAAGGATGGACCCCTGAGAGAGTGAGAAAGAGAGAGAGAGAGAGACAGACTACTGCCTAAATGCAAAGTTTATTGAAATGTAATAAAAGTCAGATGTTCCACATCCCCCCCCCCCCCCTCCCCCCCACGCCACACACACCTCTAAATGATAGAAAACTTGGTTTCGAGGGACTCTTATTACTTTCTGGATTCTGTACACTTTCTCTGACCACCTTCAGATGATTTATACTTCTGACTCACGTTTGTGATCCTATAAAGTTGTGTCCCACAGTGCACCCCCCATCCCTCTGCAGAAATCTCCACTTAATATTTATTAACAGATAATGGATAACTGAAGCATTATAAAAAGTCATTGATCAAATATTAGCGCAAAACACAAAGGTATTAAAAAAAGACTCAATATTTGAATCGGTCAGATTCTTTTTATTTTAAACAGAAGAAGGTTAAATGAATGCATAAACAAATGCAGCTGCATGGGAATGTCTGTCAACTTAACATGTACGTCATATTGGACTTCTTCATATTTCAAATCAATCTCATTTTTCCAAACGTGCTGCCCCCCCCCCCGTCAGCCCCTCCGAGTGGGATTTGTCCAAGATTAATAGTTTTATGATTTATAGGCTGGCAGCGTGTGAGCAGCGCTGCACCTCCAAACAGCCAGATATACAATTATCCGCTGCTCCTTCCCTATATGAATGCCATTTCCCCGACATCCCTTCTTAGCAGAGACATGGGCCATTTGTCTCCCTAGCTGCCTCCTCACACAGGCCGGTAATAAGCCATCTGCTGGATCTGAGCATGAAAGATTAAAATGATATACAGTATGAAAGCTCTCTATTCAGTTGCTAATGTCCAAGATTCAGGGATGCAGAGGCCAAAGCTGTCATCTCTCTCAGGAAGAGGTAATTATAACTCTTCCTCCGAGGGGCGGCCGCTGCCTCCGCTTCAGCTTCACGCAGGACTCGGCCCCCGTGCCGGCTGCTACCGGCCGAACCTCATTTAGCTGGCCGGAACAATGGCCGACCAAACGCCTAATCCCCGCAATCTTTTGTATTCATTGAGGGCTGGTCGCATGGGCCAGAGAAGAGGGCCCTGCTGCTTGTGTGTACTTGTGGACGCTAATGGATATGTGTGTGTGTTTGAGGGCGGGGGGTCAACTTCAAACCCAGACAAGGCGAGGGATTATTTCACTCACTGTCATTAGGTCTTCGTTTATGTGTGTGTGGCGGGGACGGGCAGGAACGTGTTTTTGTGTACACGTTTTTGGGTTAGGGGCTCTCCCTTGTAAATAATGAGAGATTAGCCTGAGACACATTTGTTGTGAGTTTGATCTACATCTGAAGGACGGTGCAAAGAGGAGCCCGTTAAATTGGCCGCGGACTAGAGGGGATGTAATGGGTTACAGAATATGGTCCAGACTTCAATTTTCAAATTATAACATAAAATTTTCTTTGTCTGGTATATTTCGCAGTATTAATTTTGTGGAGGCTCCTGTCTGTTTAAAGTAAGTCAAATATGTATTGTTCTAAAGAACATATCATAAAATTTGCCATTTCGTTTGTTTATTTTAACACAAATTAACATTGTTATGTTAAAACTCTGATTTTAGCGCTTTATGTGTGTGTTTTATTTTTAAAAACCAGTATCAGAATGCATAATCATTTTCAGTTTCTCCTATAAATTTTGTAGGGCATGACACTGGGTTTATGTTTACATCTACCAGCCACTAGAGGGCACCGTTGAGCAAAAAAGTCCGCTCGGCAAGTGGAGGCTGGGACTGTGCAAAATGGCGGACTCGACATGTCAAGCAGCTGATTCTGAGCCCAGAAGATGCTCCAACAATAAATACTGTTGTAAAATAAACGTATTAGTAGAAATTATACCTTATCCTGTACGATTTGTCTCTGAACATAGTGCTGGCTGGTCACTTAACATGTAAACAGTGAACCAACCCCCCTGACAGCTGTTTTGTTTTGTTGCGGCTACCACGTCTAAACACTAGATGTCTGAACACAAAGTGTCCGTGTTCCATGCAGGGGCGGCGTTAGGCCCGGCTACTTGGGCTCAAGCCCCGAATGTTTTATGAAAAGCCCCAGATCTAAAACGTGAAAGTAACATGCAGTACCAAAGTCCAACAGAGAGGGAGCAGCAGGCAAAAGTTTGTATACAGCCTGCCTGAGCGTCCACCACTGAAGAAGCCCTTCAGCATCAGGCCTCTTCCACAATGCCTGGCTTCTTCTACAGTCTCTGCCTGAAACGCATGAGTGAAGATGGACATAAGGGCGTTTTTTAGACCAAAAGTACCGCAACAGAACCCCAGCTTTGATGAGACTGGTGTTGACTCAGGTTTGTGAGTCTTATTTGAAAACATTTGTTGTGCTGCTGGTTTGCCTGAAGTTAGCTGACCAAAAGGTAAAGTTGTTGGAGAAAGAACATTTACTATAATCTCACACTTAACGCTAACAGGAACAATACTCTGCCCTGAATATGCTTAATATGTAGCTTCAGATTAAAAATTACGTGGTACAAGACAAATCTATATGACGTTGACTAGTGCGTGTCACGTGTGTGTGTGTGTGTGTGTGTGTGTGCGCGCGTGTGTGTTAAGCCCCGGATCTTCTTCAGTCCTAAATCTGCCCCTAGTTCCATGTTCAACCTTTAATAACAAAACTGCTGAGCTCTTTCTAAAACATGAGAAAGAGCAGACTTGAAAAAGAGCTGCAATTTATTTTGGCTGAGCGGTATTGCCATAGTAGGTGACATTTGCTGTAATGTTCTTTTAAACTAGCGACAGTCACGGCGATACGAGTTTTACACCAGTAAAACTACCCTGAAATGTATGTATTGCCCCCTAGTGTCAGGAAGCTACATACTGCCATTTTACAATCGGTACATTATAAAAAAAAAAAGAGAAAAGAATAAATAAATAAATAAACAATAAATAAATAATAATATTCAGTAACTCAGGAAAAAATTGTGCTAGAAAAAAGTTTAACTTCTCTGCTTACTCTATTTGTTGAGATTTAAAAACATGGATTTTTCAGTTGTCATCCCAATGTATATATATATATATATATATATATATATATATATATATATATATATATATATATATATATATATATATATTTGTTCAAGATATCACATCATCATACTACTTATTACTGCTTACAACACATATTTTGGGAACTATTTCACACTTTTAACTTAATACAATCATCTTTGAAAAAGATAAAACAAAGTAAACTTCATTTACAAATTTAATAAATCAAACTTCTTATTTTAACTCATTCACTGCCAGCCGTTTCCTGATCGCTAACGGCCTTCGCTGCCAGCGTTTCTCACCGTTTTTACTGTTTTTTTAAGAGTCACAGAACGTTGCATGCTAGGATGATGTCGACGCCAAAACAACCAAAATAAAGCGGAGACTCACCTCTTACATCAGGAAGAATCCGCGTGTTTTCAGCGTTATCTGTTCTTTCATAATCCGTTGTCGAATTGTGATCGGCAGACGCTTTTCCGGTTCGCGCCTCACTTTTTTTTTACAGGAACGGCCCAAAACGATCTCCTAACACATGGATATTCTGCTTCCTGATCACGTGACGTGTGACATATGCAGATGAAGATCGGCTTCAGGGCTGAGATGTTTGTTCTCTCAGCGCGGGGGCTCGTTCCGATTTTCAAACAGTAAAAAAATGTAAATGACGACTTCAGTCGTTATTGGCAGTGAACGGTTGGATCTAAAATGACAACTTTAGTCATCAATGGCAGTGAATGAGTTAAACATAAATGTTGCATTAATAGTATAAAAATTTGGTCTCAAAATGTGGATACAAGATGTTTACCATAGTTTAAACAAAGCAAAACAACAATAATTAACATTTTTTGTCAAATTAAAGGGCAGGTATGAACCAAAGAATGCTGGATAATGTGCATAAAAACATGAACATACCCCTAAGATGCAGGAAACAGCATGTGGCCCCAGGATTTGACACTGCTAAAACCTGGTTGGGACGTCCTGCAGATGTGGGCTGGACCAATGGACTCAATATAGATATGATCTGCATGTCCATGCAACGTTGACTGTTTGCAGGGAAATACAAGTTAACTCAGAGTAAAAGACTGTGTTCACACCGCAAGCTAAAGTGGCCCAAATGTGACTCCTGGCTGTACTCAAATGACCCAAATCAGGCTTTGTTTTGCCTCATTTCTGGATCCCAGTCTGAATGTTCATGTTTCATTTCAATTCCCTTTCATGACACTGAAGACTAACAGACGACATAAATCTGTGCTGTGGGAGCGAAGCAGCATCACGTGATGGGTGTAACGTCCATGTTTACCTTCATGAACACAGCATGCACCATGTGACATCATGTCTTATTCTGAACATGTGGGTCTCTTTAGGGTCGTGAACTGTTCACTGTTCTAATGGCTTTTGCATTTTATTGATAGTTTGAACAACGATACGTAATTTTTCCTGGTTCTTCACTATACACAAAGTGAACAGAGCTTGTTTTTAACTTTGCTGACATGTTTCGTCAGAGCCTTCGCCAATGCTGGTGGCGTCACTACCTTCTCCATTTATCTGCAGGCAGCAGACGACAATATCGCCCTCTACTGCCCCTGCCTTCCCAGTTGATCACCATGTCCAGGTGCGTTGCAAGATTTTCAAAATTGTGGGGGATGTTGTCTGTGCCTAAAATAATTTCATGTTATTCATCTTGTTAGTTTAATTTCCATAATAGCAGAGCAGGTGCGAATTTTAGACGCGTCATGCATGTCTTCGTTTTAAACATGTTTAAACTGTCGTCGTCGTCGTCTTCCTCCGCTTATCCGGGTCCGGGTCGCGGGGGCAGCATCCCAACTAGGGAGCTCCAGGCCGTCCTCTCCCCGGCCTTGTCCACCAGCTCCTCCGGCAGGACCCCAAGGCGTTCCCGGACCAGATTGGAGATGTAACTTCTCCAACGTGTCCTGGGTCGACCCGGGGGCCTTCTGCCGGCAGGACATGCCCGAAACACCTCCCCGGGGAGGCGTCCAGGAGGCATCCTGACCAGATGCCCAAACCACCTCAACTGGCTCCTTTCGATCCGGAGGAGCAGCGGTTCTACTCCGAGTCCCTCCCGAATGTCCGAGCTCCTCACCCTATCTCTAAGGCTGAGCCCGGCCACCCTACGGAGGAAACTCATTTCGGCCGCTTGTATCCGCGATCTCGTTCTTTCGGTCATTACCCAAAGCTCATGACCATAGGTGAGGATTGGGACGTAGATCGACCGGTAAATCGAGAGCCTGGCTTTCTGGCTCAGCTCCCTCTTCCCCACGACAGATCGGCTCAGCGTCCGCATCACTGCAGACGCCGAACCAATCCGCCTGTCGATCTCCCGATCCCTCCTACCCTCACTCGTGAACAAGACCCCGAGATACTTAAACTCCTCCACTTGAGGTAGGACCTCTCCCCCGACCCGGAGGTGGCAAGCCACCCTTTTCCGGTCGAGAACCATGGTCTCAGATTTGGAGGTGCTGATCCTCATCCCAGCCGCTTCACATTCGGCCGCGAACCTACCCAGCAAGAGCTGAAGGTCAGAGCTGGATGAAGCTAGGAGGACCACATCATCCGCAAAAAGCAGAGACGAGATTCTCCTGCCACCAAACTCGACACACTCCACACCACGGCTGCGTCTAGAAATTCTGTCCATAAAAGTGATGAACAGAACCGGTGACAAAGGGCAGCCCTGGCGGAGTCCAACCCTCACTGGGAACAGGTCCGACTTACTACCGGCTATGCGGACCAAACTCACGCTCCTCTGGTAAAGGGACTGAATGGCCCTTAACAGAAAGCCACCCACCCCATACTCCTGGAGCGTCCCCCACAGGGTGCCCCTGGGGACACGGTCATAAGCCTTCTCCAAATCCACAAAGCACATGTGGATTGGTTGGGCAAACTCCCATGCCCCCTCCATCACCCTTGCAAGGGTATAGAGCTGGTCCACAGTTCCACGGCCAGGACGAAAACCACATTGCTCCTCCTCTATCTGAGATTCAACTATCGATCGGACCCTCCTCTCCAGTACCTTGGCGTAGACCTTTCCAGGGAGGCTGAGGAGTGTGATCCCCCTATAGTTGGAACACACCCTCAGGTCACCCTTCTTAAAGATGGGGACCACCACCCCGGTCTGCCACTCCCTAGGAACTGCCCCCGATAACCACGCAATGTTGTAGAGACGTGTCAACCATGACAGCCCTACAACATCCATAGCCTTGAGATACCCAGGACGAACCTCATCCGCCCCCGGGGCTCCGCCGCTGTGTAGTTGTTTGACTACCTCAGCAACTTCTGCCCCCGAGATCGGACAGTCCATCCCCAGGCCTCCCAGCTCTGGTTCCTCCTCGGAATGCGCATTGGTGGGATTGAGGAGCTCCTCAAAGTATTCCTTCCACCGTCCGACTATAGCCTCAGTTGACGTCAGCAGCTCCCCATCCCCACTGTAAACAGTGTGAGCAAGTTGCTGCCTTCCTCTCCTGAGGCGCCGGACAGTTTGCCAGAACCTCTTTGGAGCCGATCGATAGTCTTTCTCCATGGCCTCACCAAACTCCTCCCACGCCCGAGATTTTGCCTCGGCAACTGCCACTGCTGCACCCCGCTTGGCTATCCGGTACCTGTCTGCTGCCTCCGGAGACCCACAGACCAGCCACGCCCTGTAGGCCTCCTTCTTCAGCCTGATGGCTCCCCGAACCTCTGGTGTCCACCAGCGGGTACGGGGGTTGCCACCACGACTGGCACCGGCCACCTTACGACCACAGCTAGCAACAGCCGCCTCGACAATCGCAGAGTGGAACAAGGCCCACTCGGACTCAATGTCCCCCACTGCTCTCGGGACGTGGTCAAAGCTCTGCCGGAGGTGGGAGTTGAAGACCGTCTTGACAGGTTCTTCTGCCAGGCGTTCCCAGCAGACCCTCACTATGCGTTTGGGTCTGCCAGGTCTACGCGGCATGTTCCCTTGCCATCTGATCCAACTCACCACCAGGTGGTGATCAGTTGACAGCTCCGCCCCTCTCTTCACTCGGGTGTCCAAAACATACGGCCGCAGGTCAGATGATACGACTACAAAATCTATCATCGACCTGTGACCTAGGCTGCCCTGGTACCAAGTGTACCGGTGGGCATCCTTATGTTCGAACATGGTGTTCGTTATGGCCAAACTGCGGCTTGCACAGAAGTCCAATAACAAAACACCGCTCGAGTTCTGATCAGGTGGGCCGTTCCTCCCAATCACACCCCTCCAGGTCAAGCTGTCATTGCCCACGTGAGCATTGAAGTCCCCCAGCAGGACAATGGAGTCCCCTGATGGAGCACTATCTAGCACTCGTCCCAGGGACTCCAAAAAGGGTGGGTACTCTGAACTGATATTTGGCCCATAAGCACAAACAACAGTCAGGACCCGTTCCCCGACCCGAAGGCGCAAGGAAGCTACCCTCTTGTCCCCCGGGGTAAACCCCAACACACAGGCAGAGAGTCTCGGGGCTAACAAAAAGCCAACCCCAGCCCTCCGCCTCTCACCCGGAGCAACTCCAGCAAAGTAGAGTGTCCAACCCCTCTCCAGGTCTCGGGTTCCAGAGCCAATGCAATGTGTCGAGGTGAGTCCGACTATATCTAGCCGGTACCGCTCAACCTCTGCCACAAGCTCCGGCTCCTTCCCCGCCAGCGAGGTGACGTTCCATGTCCCAAAAACTAGTTTTCTTGTCCGGGGATTGGACCGCCAAGGCTCCCGCCTTGGTCTGCCACCCGATTCACATTGCACCGGACCCTTCATGTTCCTCCTGCGGGTGGTGGGTCCACAGTTGGACGAGCCCATGTATCCGGCCCCCATGGGCGAAAGCCCGGCCACCAGGCGCTCGCTCACGGGCCCCAACCCCAGGCCTGGCTCCAGGGTGGGACCCCGGTAACCCTCCGGGCCGGGTACTCCGACTCTTCGTTTTCACCGCCATGAAAGATCCTTTTAAACTGTTCAGAATACAAATCCAGGCTCTGTCTCGTTAGATTGGTGCAACTAAAGTTTGTACTGAATGAAACTTTACATTAAACCATGTTGAAAAGAAAAGGATCCGATTAAATCTTTTTCCCCCTCATTTACAGTCACGGAGTACAGCGCAGTGCGCACGGCTCTGGGGTTACTCAAGTTTAATTGTTTCTCTTTGCAACAATCTTCACAAGAAGGCAAAACAGTTAAATGGTAGGTTACAGATATTTCCATTTGACTGTTTATTTTGACGGATAAACTCAAGGATGTTGGTTGTTTTGAAAGAATTACCCCGACGCACACTGATGTGCATACAGATGAGCTGACATTTTATTCGTTACATACATCGCGGAGGTAACTAAATAAATCAAGAAATGATTGTCATCAGAACATCAGAGCTTTATACTGGACACTGTGCTCAGCGCAGATCGGAGCGCACACGGTGGACAGTGGGCTGAAGATCTGTAGAGGGGTTCGCAGCGCAGTGCAGAACAACGACGCATGCGATAAGATTTCCTCCCACTGAAGCGGTCTGGAAACCCGGTGTCTCTGAGGGACGTGTCACTTGGAGAAATGTTCGCTGATTATGAAACTTTGGCTGATCAGCGCTTGTTCCCGTCTCTAATATGGAGACGCATGACGCATCCAGTCTGAGGCAGAATAGCCTCTTCAGCTCAGAAAGCACCTCTAGAGACATTTGATCACGCACAAAGTTTATGTGGAGCAGAAGCGGTCGGGCCACGGCAGGTGAAATGTTCCTACATGAAGTGAAACTGTTTAAGTGTAACATTAATATGTTACTGGACACGCTGGTCTGGTTGGTTAGACCAGTGTTTGAAGTGGAAAACACACACACACACACACACACACACACACACACACACGCACGCACGCACGCACGCACGCACGCACGCACACACACACACACACACACACGCAAACACAAACGCTCACACACCAATTAAAATAACTCTGATAGCGTGGACTAGAAGACAGGTGATGGTTTACGTATTTAAATGATGATCAGGCTGCTGTAAAATGTAATCTCCATCCACATCCAGACAGAATTATCCTCTATTCTTTCTCTATTTTCTCTGCTCTTGTCTGGGCTGATGTAGCTGATGGTGTGCACGGCGCACCTAGCGGCTGTGATGCACATTTTACGCAATTGGAGAGGTGGGCTGGATGCTTTGCTTTTACTGGAAGATGGATTATTTTTTGTTTATTTTTTTTTCAAAAATGTCAGAGATTGTGCCCCATGAATAACCGTAAAAACTGCTGGTGTGCATGTACCCTTATGGAAGAGTCCTACGATGAGAGGTAAATATTAGAAGTGCAGGTTCTGGTGCCTATAAATGAAAAATGAATGAAAATTAAATTGGGAGTTTTTACTTCATATTTTAGAAATTAAAATGACGGGGACATTTTTATGACGTCTTTTTAAACGAAATTTTCTAGCGCGACCTGCCTGCTTCACTTAAGTCACTGCTTATTAAGGTCCGTCCAAAATTACCGTGGCCCACCCAAAAATGAAAACCTGGCACCGCGCCTGTTATAAACCTCTGCAAATTGATGTTCTTCACTTTATCAAACTGAGAGTTTGTACAGCTAACGTCAAGATGTAAAATTATGAATTCAGTCGAGCTCTTCCCTCCCTCTCCTGTTTCTCCTTGAAACCCAACAGCCGATGTCGGGTTTAAGGAGAAACAGGAGAGGGAGGGGAATAAGGAGATGAGGCAAACAGAGTGAGTGCGACGTAGAGAAACCAGACTGGTGTGGAGGTGAGCAAAACGGCTGGAAAAGTGTGGGTGTTGAATCCCCCATATCCCCCACAGGTGCGATGCCCATGACCATGTCCCATGAGTGGTCCACTCCTTCGTCCCTGTTCATGGTCCTGGGTCCACGTCTCCTTTATTTTGCAGGCAGTGAGACTTTGTTGTTGTTAGCATGAAGCTAATAGTAATAGGAAATACAATTAATTTAAATAAAAGATAATGGATACCACCCATCTTTTAATGTAGCAACATCCAGCTGTGGTTAAACTGATGTACTGCTAAGTGTTCAGTGGTCAAGAACCCTTACCACCGTAAGGAAAAGACAATATGATTGATAATGTTGGACCTTTGTTCATTTTAGGTTCCTGGGATCAAATCTGAGCAGCTTGAAAACACGTAGAAATCCCAGATCCACCGTGACATTGTTGGTGTGCAGTGAAATTCACCGATGCAGCCACCTTATTTGAGACTTTGTCTTCTTTTCTCATCAGCCTGTTAAGAAAAAGTCTTCTCATCCCTAACCAGAGTCATGTTTGTGTCAGGCTGAGCTCCACTCAGAGA
This sequence comes from Nothobranchius furzeri, assembly GCF_043380555.1. Lineage (NCBI taxonomy): Eukaryota > Metazoa > Chordata > Actinopteri > Cyprinodontiformes > Nothobranchiidae > Nothobranchius > Nothobranchius furzeri. The sequence continues at coordinate 29,643,705 of NC_091754.1, read as the reverse complement.
ATGAATTAGTTATCAGCGTAGATAAGAGAACTCGATTCACTTACAATCAGCTCGCTGAAGCGTAGCCACAGCAGAAGAGGCTCAGTGGGGCATTTGTTCAGATAATCACAAGTTCACCTGGTGTTTGAGCTAGGTCCCCACATCAATGCCCCCAACTCACCCTTCAGAAGCAGGTAACCCCCCCCCCCCCCCCATTCCATTCATTCTCCTTTCATTCTTGGGAAAAAAACAGTCCCTTCATTCTCCCTCTCGTAAAACTAGCCTCAATTATGCATAAACTTGTCAATTTAGCCGTTCAAAGAGGAATGACATGGAATCCAGTGGAGAGGGCTGTCTGAAGACATATCTGTGACAGTGACAGCGGGGAACTTAATGCATGTCTTAGTGGCTGTCCTGTCTCTCACACCCACTCCCCATGTGACCCGTCCTCGCATTTGGATTATTAAACATATCTGACAGAACTTAGACCCAGCCAGCAACAACAACCAAGATGCCGTGATACACACCCCCGTTATATACTCTTACACCTGCCAGCTCTGCTGCATGCTGCTGGGCTTCGTCGTTAGTCGAGCTTGAATGAGGCCGCCTGCGAGACTTTCCTTGACCTCCAATTTTTCAACCAGCCCGATGAAAATCAAAAGTATCTGAACTCGAAGCTCTCGCTGTGCAGCCTTCAAAGCTGCACGCTTGTATTATTTTGCAGTTTATCTTGAATCAATATCTTTGGCTCTGAGCTTTATTACATTTACATCTTCTTCTGTTGAGTTTCCCTCCTGCATGTTTTAACTGAGGTTGAGAGAAAGACCACCCCAGCCCATGCCGTCTTGTTCTCTCTACCTTTCCGTGTATTTTCTCCCCTTTCATGTGAGTCCAGCTGTACCTTCTCTGTGAGACGATGTGAGTAAATGGTTCTGTCATGCCTCCTGAGTGGATTAAAGTGCCCTTCAATTACCTTCATCATTGACCTCATGAAGCTGGTTAACTGCAAAATCCTTAACCCCAAACACAGCCGTTGTGCTCTCTAATTCAGTCCAACACACACAGGGTGACAAACACACACTTTGTGCTCACAACATTATGAAAGGGGATGAGAATTGGCTGGAAAGAGCTATAAGGGGGAAAAAATAGGTTAAGGCTGAAATAATGCACTCTGGAAGTTTCCCTTTTTTCTGATTTTGGTGGAGATCAAAGCCCGGTTTCAGGTCTAATTAACCAAACGAATTCAGATCCCAGACCTTCTGGCTGCGGGTAAGGCCTTGGAGGGATCCCTCGCTGAAAATCCACATCAAATTTAAATAATTAATATGACACCTTGAGCTCCACAGAGAAAGAGGGGCTCCATGTTGGAGTTTAGAACAATGTCACTGCCAAGTGTAATGCTGTTTGTCTCCATGAAAATGGGCAGCGGAGAAGGCAGCCACCCCATTGTACTGCCTCCTTGGCGGATCCGGGGACTGCGCTCTCTTTTGTCATGCTAACAGAGAGCTTTAAGGGGCCGTTGGTAAAGAAGGCCCAGGGCCACGGCTCCATTCCTGGCTGGGCTTGTCTGTAGACAAGCTGGGCCTGGCTCTGGGGACTCAGAGCTGGGGTCATTTTATGGTTTTTAATCCTCTTAATCCCCGTTAGAAGGGGCTTGGTGGAGACAAATCTGCTCCCAGAGGTCCTTAGGATTCAAATGCTGTGCTTGAGCAACTGTATCAATTGATAACAACAATGGTGGAGGAGAGAGTGAGAAACAGAGGTGGACAGACGGGTGAAGAATAGAAAGAAAGATAGAAATCTACATCAGTGATATAGATTTTTATCTTTGCCCTCTGGTTATTAGCTCTCCTTCAACACTTTGCCTCTTAAAGTTTGCATCAAGGTGGAAAAACTGCTCTGGATCCAAGACACACACTTAACCTGTTGGTCTGAATCCTATGCTAATGACCCTTATGTTGTCCTGCTGTCTATAAGGAAATGCTGTTTTCATGTGTGGACAGCACAGCGGCCCGTTTTCCGAGAGGCTCCGGAGCCAGGGATAATCCAGAGGGTCCTATTCAAATTAATACACTCCTGTTAACCTCATCTTGGACAAGCTCTCTTCATTATCGCTCAATTAAAACTGCATATTTGAGCCGGTTTGGGCTGGGCAGCCCTGGGTCTGTCTGAGTTTAGCCACCAAACAGCTAATCCAGGAGGGAGTTGGGCCACAGACGGACATGCAAACCTTGACTCATCTGGACGAATGAGCTTAGAGTACACTAACTGGCTGACACATCTCAGAGATAGATTAATGGTTATTGTGCTTTAATGCCAGCCAGATGTCCAGCTCCAAAATGCATTCTTTTAGCTTTCTGTTTTCATGGCTGTCACCCTTAAACGCCAGGATAAGATTAAACCTAGTTGTTGGGCAGGAAAACAGTCAGACACCACTGAAAAAGCACTCAGATGCGGACAACATTCTAGCTTTTCCATCATTTCTCATTGAAAGAGTGTGACAGGAGATGGTTAGGTTGAGTCACAATTGCCCTTGGTTCACCAGAGGAACCCAAACATAGACTAGAATGCTCCTTTTTGAGATGAATGACACGAGACAATGTGAATTTGTGGCTAGCCGTTCTTGACAGCAGAAACCAAAGAGCTGAATGATGCACAGGAAAGGAAATTGCTGAAAGAGAGAGAAAAATGAATTAGGAATTATCCCGATCCTGAGTTTTCCTTTGCTTGTATTTGAAAACTTTCCTGCTCCTCTTCATGTACCTGAACCGACCCAGGGAGGTTTGTACCAGTCCTCTCGTCCTCAGCACCTCCTCTCTGGTTCTCTTCCTCACACTTGCCCACCAGATCTTTCCCTGATAATGCACCCGGAGTGGAGTATTGGACTGAGCACCTTTAGTGCTGAACCCTTGTGTGGGAACAGGCTAGCTGTTAGTGTTCTGCATATAGCCTGCAGCCAAAGACTGAGCAAAACAACAACCACCAGTCTGGCCTGTCTGCAGGATGCCAGGACTGCTTAGTGGTTGGCAGCCTCCAACACACCAGGGGTACACTGCTGTCATTCGCCAGGAAGAAACGGTTGAGATCCCAAATTCCTCAGACAGAGAACATATTACTCAGAATGAGGAGAGTAAATAACGCTTGTTGGACGAGAGTCTGCAGGCACTTTCCTAACAACTCTCATCTTGAAATAAGTTAAAATTCACACAATGAATAATTTCTCCTGCTCTTTCATGCACTTTTATTGAAGCAAAGAGATGGATTTAATATTTAATTCCTGCACATATATTTGTTGTAGTCTGTAAAAGTTGCACTAGAATGAAAGAAAACTACTGCCTGAAATGTTTAGTTTCTACTTCTAGACCAGGGGTCTGCAATTGAAGGCTCTGGGGCCACATCTGCAATGGCTCTTAATAACTGTGGCTAAAATAGTAAAACAAACAAACAAACAAACAAACAAACAAACAAACAAACAAACAAACAAACAAACAAATGTATTTAAATGTAGTAGTAATAAAAATACAGGTTTAAGCTGATGTTTTTGATGTATTAATTGCATGAGTTTCCATCACAGGATTACATCAAAAGTATATGAAATATTTTTAGGTCTATTTACATAATTGTTTTACATAATTTTCTGCAAAATTAACAACTCACAAAAAGCCCATTCTCTTCTTGTTTAAAGTTTTTTAACACCTTTATAATAGAAACACAATGGTAATTTTTCAAAAATGCCACCAAATCTTGTGCAGAAAAAAATGAGAGAAATTAGAGAAAAACAATTCAAAATATTTTTTTTAATCAAAAAGTTCTAAACAAGTTTCATTCCAGTGGACGGAGGGGAAAGACGGCTCCTTGGATTGTAAAAATTATGGACCCCTGTTCGAGACAAATAAAGCTTACATTAAAGATCTGTTTTATTTGTTTGTTTATGCATTTAGTAAATGTCCCCATTACAGAGTTTGCTGTGGTCTGTATACTTTCTCACCTTACACATAAAATACTGTGTGTGTGTGTGTGTGTGTGTGTGTGTGTGTGTGTGTGTGTGTGTGTGTGTGTGAAATACACTGTGGTGTAAAGCACACTCAATGGGACACATTCACTCAGTAAGTATAGTTTAAATATATCTCTTGTTACAATTGCAGGATCTCCAAAATGTCTAATTATGTAAAAAAGACATTTCCAAACCACCACATCATTATAGTATTAACACAACAAATTAGTGACTTTAAATATATTTCATTAAAACAAAAAATTTGGTTTTCCATTTCTTTGTGACAAGTTTGATGGAACTTGGTCACTAATTTAAAGGTGAAATATGGAAGACGAAGACCAAAGCGACATCTATTCTGTGGAGGTTGTAGTTGCAACAATAGAACAAGGATTTCCAGGATGTCAGTAACTTCCGAAACGTAATTTTTTTATTTGGGTCCATCTGTTGTAGTTTTCACCTAACCGCACTCTGGTTTTAGATATTTTATTGTCGCTCCTCTTCTGAGAAGAATAATGACATGTTCTGGGCTCAGAAGCAGCTGCGTGATTTGCCGAGTCCGCCGTTTTCTGCCAGCCTCGCCGTGCAACCAGACTGTTTGGCAACCCTCAATGGCGCCCTCTATTGGCCGGTAGATGTAAACATAAACCCAGTGTTGTGCCCATCAAAAGAAATATTAGATTAGTTTTTTATTAAAATATAGCTTTTATATGAAACACTGAACCTTCATTCTGCACACCTCTAAACGCCCAGTGGCGAGATTGTGTTTTAAACATTTGCTTTTTAATAAATTGTTCCATATTCAACCTTTAATTGTAAAAATAAAATCCTTTCATTTTAAGTGAAGCTGCATGTTAAACTGTACCATAAAGGACAACCATCATGGTATATACATCCTAATACTTTTTCAGAGCTCACAGGAAATGACTGGAAAAAAGGGATGTCAGTATTGAAACCTTTTGTAAAGTCAAGTCGTCTCACTGTGCTGCAAGGCTTAGCAATAAAATGCAAATGTTTTGCAAAGGAAATCCCAAAAGAGCTGCAAAGGACTATCCTTGAGGGAACTGCAAATTTTTTTAAAAATAATTTTGAACAAATTTCTAAAGTTTGCAGGAGAACCTTTCTCTCAGAATTGTTGCAGTATCATCTTGTCTGCAGCACACCTGTATGCATCTCACACCTGTCTCAAATATGGCCGGAAGCTAAAATGTGAATTAAACTGAATCATTGTAAGACGTTTTGTGACTAAATTGCAACGCAAAAACTTGCACGACTGCCACAGTTTGTTTGCAATTATATCATGCAGCTCTTGTTTGTACATTTAGTTGTACAAGTGTTGTGCATGTGTGTTATGCATGTGTTTCTCAGTAGACAAAAACTATTTAAGTGACAGTGTGTATTTTTTTGGCGACAGGGGGCAGTAGAGGCCTAAATCATAGCAAGCAAGCAGTATATTTGTGTTGGAGTAAGACCTTACCAACGGATGCCCATTAGGGTCAAAAAGCCCAGGGGAGTGCAAACTTTAGCTAAATAACAAGCACATCAGACTTCCTTTCATCACTGGCAACAAGTGAAGTGGTAAATGTTTAAAACAACATGAGGAAAGTTTTGTAACCATTTGTTACAAATCACTAAATGCATTTTGTCCTCATGGGCTCTCGTAGAATGAAACAGGGCACCTAATATAGTGTCGCCCAGAGACTTAGACCCACCCCCATGTATTTTGGACCTGATTTTTATGGTTATTTGTTACAAAGCTGGCAATATTTTTCAAACAACTGGGCATCATTTCATTAATTTTCAACAACATTTTGATGGATATTTCCAGAAATTAATGGTAAAAACTAAACATTGTCTCTTTAAACTTAGGTGCCACAAATAATCCTAAAATAAGAACAAAACCCCTGTTGTCCAGATTAAAAATTAAATTAAATTTACACAGTGAAATAACCTTTTCACCCAAATCAACTCACGGAGCTCAAATTCACATTCACTATCTGTTCATTTGACATTTAGTTAAGTTTCTCTAACACAAGAAGAAATGTTAGTAACACTTTATAATAAGTGCCCATTATTAAGCATTAGTTAATCATACCACACCACTTTATTTATATAGCGCTTTCAACACGGCATTACAACCATACAAAGCGCTGCACAAAAAACAAGCAAGAAAACACAAGTTAAAATAGTCAGGTAGATGGAAAATGTAAAAAGGAGCAAAAGAAATAAAAACAACAGACTATTAACAGTAAAAGCAAATAAAACCAGAATATAAAAACACAAAATTAAAATAGAATTGTCTAGGAGGGACAATGGATGAGCTAAGGAGTCATAATTAGTTAACAGCTTACTGTCACGGTTTGCCTCCCTCTGCTGTGAGTTTTGGTCAGAGCTGTGTTACAGGTGGGCGTGGTACTCATCACACCTGTTCGGAGTTCCACTAATCGGAGCCAGAGGGATTTAAGGAGCGATGGGACTCAACTCCAGCGCCAGTCGATACTCTCACATGGGTAGATTCTAGCCTTGTTACCTTTCCTGATCATACGTACTAAGCTAATGCGCTTATTTATCCTGTTCCAGTTTCCTGATCTGAATCACCTACCTGGTCTGGAGTTGTTTCTTCCCGTCTCGCCGCTCAAGGATCCTCAGGTCTTCGAACTCCTCGCCCGCCTGCCTGTCCACGCTCTGCACCATCCTCACCACTCCAACCTCTCCCAGTCCGCCTCTGCGCAGCTTCTGGTCTCTGATCGTAAGAACTCTCAGTCTCTCAGTCAGTTTCTCTTGGTTCTCTGGTTCCGGTCCCGCTCACCTCTCCTTTTATCTTTTATAGATTACGGTCCCGTCCCGTTCCTGTGTTTTCAGACGCAGCGCCCTTAGTTCTAAGTTTCTCCTTATTTCTATTATCTTTGTAAATAAAACACTTGTATTGTTATTCCCTTGTTCTGTCGTGATTCTTCATGTCCTGGGTGAAAGCACTTACCCACAGCATGACAGAATCGACTGGCCACACGAACACCCACATAGAAGAGTCACTTCCCGCCGCTTTAACAAACACTCTAGCCCAACATGAAGGTTCCATCCGTTCAGCTCTTGATCAGTTATCCGGCATTAATCAGCGCCTGTTTCAGCTCGACGCCGCTCTGCGACAGGTTAGCGACAGGCTTCCACCTCCTGCCGCCGCCTCCGTAGCTCCGCTCCCAGCTTCACTTCCGGGGGAGCAACACAGGGTCAGTTTCCGGGTTGCTGAGTCGCCTCAACCAGAAACTTTCTCCGGTGAACCAGGTAAATGCCGCTGTTTCTTATTACTATGCCAGTTGGCTTTTGAGAGATTCCCTGACACTTTTATTAATGATACTGTTAAGATATCTTACATCATCGGTTTATTAAGAGGCAAGGCTTTGCAATGGGCTGAAGCCAGGAGCCGGCAAGCCAGTTTTTTACTAGGACCGCTTCCAACATTCCTAGCGGAATTTAAACAGATTTTTGACCAGACCGAATCACCAGCGGAAATAGCAAAACAGGTATGGAGCCTCCAGCAAGGAAAACAGTCAGTTTTAGATTTTGCCATTAGTTGTCGCACACTCGCATCCATTTCCACGCTAGATGAACCGTCGCTTAGAGCCGCCTTTTCTCGTGCACTTAACGATAAAATCAAGGATCAATTAGCCTTTTGTCAAGAACCGGAGAACCTTGAGTCCCTGATCCAGCTAGCTGCCAATATTGAGAAACGCCTCAAAGAGAGACACAAGACACAGACTTTCCGACCTCCCTTTATGGATTCATCGCAGCACTTTCATCCACAACCCTCTTCTCCAGTGCATCAGGAGGAGTCAATGCAGATTGGGCGAGCACAGTTAACCCCGGAGGAGAAGGCTAGGCGCCGTTCCCTAGGCCTCTGCCTGTACTGTGGCCAGTCGGGTCACTTCCTGCCAAGCTGTCCAGTTTGACCAAAAACCAGAGCCCATCAGTAGGACCGGGATTACTGATGGGTGGAATTCATGGAACTCTTAATTCCTGGTGTGGCCTAACATGTACCATCTCTTTCCACCAACAGACTTTCTCTACCCAGGCACTTGTGGACTCAGGGTGCGAGAGGAGCGTTTTGGACCAGGCTGTAGTACACCAGCTCAACATCCCTACTATTCCTCTGTCTACCCCCATCCGCGCTTCTTCCCTGGATGGGTGTACCCTCACTACTATAACTCATCGTACTGTTCCCATAAACCTGCAAATTTCCGGTAACCATCGTGAGACTCTGAGTTTTTACATTTTTCCCTCTCCTCAGTCGCCCGTTGTGTTGGGTCATGAGTGGTTAGCCCTACACAATCCTCAGATTGACTGGAAAACCGGGTCAGTGACTGTTTGGAGCCCCCACTGTCTCTCCCACTGTCTCCTTTCTGCTCCTCTTTCCGCTCAGGTCACTAAGAACCCTCCTCTGGAACCACCTGACCTCACTGGAGTTCCGGCAGAATATCACGATCTGCAACAAGTTTTCAGCAAGGACCGAGCTTCTTCCTTACCACCTCATCGTCCATATGACTGTGGAATCGATCTAGTCCCGGAAGCCGTTCTTCCTACCAGTAAGCTCTATTCCCTGTCCAAACCCGAACAAGTCAGCATGTCTAACTACATTTCAGAATCCCTAGCTTCCGGCATCATACGTCCATCCACTTCGCCCCTGGGTGCGGGGTTTTTCTTTGTTTCTAAAAAAGATGGCTCACTCCATCCCTGCATTGACTACCGTGGTTTAAATCAGATCACTATAAAGAACAAATACCCGCTACCGTTGCTATCATCCACCTTCGAACCCATAAATGACGCCTCCATATTCACGAAACTAGATCTGCGTAATGCCTATCACTTAGTCAGAATCCGAGAGGGCGATGAGTGGAAAACGGCTTTTAAGACGCCGCTAGGACACTTCGAGTATCTGGTGATGCCGTTTGGGCTTACCAACGCCCCGGCTGTTTTTCAGTCCCTGGTTAACTCGGTGCTGGGAGACTTCATTAACAAGTTCGTAACGGTCTATCTAGATGACATCCTCATATTCTCAAGAAACCTGTCTGAACATCGCCAACATGTCCGTGCTGTCCTCCAACGCCTCCTCGAGAACCGTCTTTATGTTAAGGGTGAGAAGTGTGAATTTCACGTCCCTTCTGTCAAGTTCCTCGGGTTTGTGTTAGAGAACGGAAAGCTGAGAACCGATCCCGATAAGATTACTGCCGTCCAAACTTGGCCCACACCTACCACACGCAAGCAACTTCAGAGGTTCCTGGGTTTTGGTAATTTCTACCGCCGGTTCATTAAGGGTTACAGCCAGATAGCAGCGCCTTTAACCCGACTCACCTCCACCAAGATACCGTTTTCCTGGACTAAAGAGGCGGACCATGCTTTCCTCTCACTTAAGGAAAGCTTTGCCCAAGCACCCATACTCACTTGGCCGGATCCTTCCCGTCCGTTCACGCTGGAGGTGGACGCCTCGGACACTGGTGTTGGGGCAGTCTTGTCCCAAGTCTCCTCCACGGATCAGCGCCTTCATCCCTGCGCTTTCTATTCCTGTCGCTTTTCCCCAGCCGAGCAAAATTACGATGTCGGAGATCGTGAGCTATTGGCGGTTAAGAAGGCTTTGGAGGAATGGCGTCACTGGTTGGAGGGAGCAGAGCATCCGATAACCATCTGGACAGATCACAAAAACCTGGCTTACCTGAAGGAGGCCAAGAGACTGAATCCCCGCCAATCACGATGGTCTTTGTTTTTCTCCAGATTTAACTTCGTCATCTCTTACAGACCCGGCTCTAAGAATGTCAAACCTGACGCACTCTCCCGACAGTTTGCCTCTGACAGGGAGATGGAACCCACCACCATCTTGCCTGCTTCCTGTATAGTTGGTTCCATATCCTGGGACATTACCAACAAGGTCCTGGAGGCTCAGCAGCAGGAACCCGATCCAGGTACAGGTCCGCCTAATAAGATCTATGTTCCTACTAACACCCGTGGGGCTCTTATACATTGGGCCCACACCGCTAGGTTCTCTATCCACCCAGGCCTTGGGAGAACCATCAGTTTAATTAGAAGGACATTCTGGTGGCCTTCCCTGTACCGAGATGTGAAGGAGTACATCGCAGCCTGTCAGGTATGTGCCAGATTCAAGGCCAGTAATCAGCCTCCTCAAGGTCTCCTCCAGCCTTTGCCTATTCCCCATCGCCCATGGTCCCACATAGCTCTGGACTTTGTAACCGGTCTCCCCACGTCTAAAGGTTTCTCAGTCATTCTCACCATTGTTGACCGTTTTTCTAAAGCTTGTCATCTGGTTCCACTGAAATCACTTCCCTCATCCACCGAGACAGCCAACCTCCTCATCAAGCATCTCTTCCGCCTTCATGGACTTCCCAGCGAGATCCTATCTGACCGTGGCCCCCAGTTCATCTCCCGTGTGTGGTCTGACTTCGCTACTCACCTGGGGGCTAAGGTTTGCCTCACGTCCGGTTTCCACCCGCAAACAAACGGCCAGGTGGAGCGCATGAATCAGGAGCTGGAGGCCATGCTTCGTTGTATCTGCGCTTCCAATCCTGCCGGATGGAGCTCACAGCTTGCATGGGTGGAGTATGCGCATAATTCCCACACGTCATCATCCACAGGTCAGTCCCCGTTTGAAGTGTCATTGGGATATCAACCCCCTCTGTTTCCCTCCGACTCTGCTTCCTCCACATCAGTTCCCCAGTTTTTGCGCCGGGCCCGTCGCACTTGGACTCAGACGCGGGCGGCGCTCCAACGGACTGCTGAGCGCAACCGCCGGATCGCAGACCGTCATAGACGTCCGGCGCCCGCTTACACGCAGGGCCAGATGGTCTGGCTCTCCTCCCGGGACATCAAGCTGCATGGCTGCAACAGGAAATTCTCTCCTCGCTTCCTGGGTCCTTTCCCTGTGGCCGAAGTCCTGGGTCCTGTCTCTGTCCGGTTGGACCTTCCTCCTTCCATGAAGGTCCACCCGGTCTTCCACGTTTCTCTCCTCAAGCCGGTGGTGTCCAGCCCTTTGTGTCCTCCTGCCGCTCCTCCTCCACCCGTTCGTCTCGCCGACGGGGGTCTCTGCTACCGGGTGCGCCGGATCCTGGATGTTCGACCGCGGGGTCGCGGCCGGCAGTTCCTGGTGGATTGGGAGGGGTACGGCCCCGAACATCGGCAGTGGATTCCTGGTTTGTGGATTGAGGACGTCTCCCTGATCAGGGATTTCGAGGCCTCCCATGGTTCCTCCTCCTCCGCCTCCTCCTCCTCTGCTGGGCCGCCGGGTGGCGTCCCTTGAGGGGGGGGCACTGTCACGATTTGCCTCCCTCTGCTGTGAGTTTTGGTCAGAGCTGTGTTACAGGTGGGCGTGGTACTCATCACACCTGTTCGGAGTTCCACTAATCGGAGCCAGAGGGATTTAAGGAGCGATGGGACTCAACTCCAGCGCCAGTCGATACTCTCACATGGGTAGATTCTAGCCTTGTTACCTTTCCTGATCATACGTACTAAGCTAATGAGCTTATTTATCCTGTTCCAGTTTCCTGATCTGAATCACCTACCTGGTCTGGAGTTGTTTCTTCCCGTCTCGTCGCTCAAGGATCCTCAGGTCTTCGAACTCCTCGCCCGCCTGCCTGTCCACGCTCTGCACCATCCTCACCACTCCAACCTCTCCCAGTCCGCCTCCGCGCAGCTTCTGGTCTCTGATCGTAAGAACTCTCAGTCTCTCAGTCAGTTTCTCTTGGTTCTCTGGTTCCGGTCCCGCTCACCTCTCCTTTTATCTTTTATAGATTACGGTCCCGTCCCGTTCCTGTGTTTTCAGACGCAGCGCCCTTAGTTCTAAGTTTCTCCTTATTTCTATTATCTTTGTAAATAAAACACTTGTATTGTTATTCCCTTGTTCTGTCGTGATTCTTCATGTCCTGGGTGAAAGCACTTACCCACAGCATGACACTTACAAGCACCACTATAAGGGCTTTATTTAGATGAAGAAGCTACTGTTTCATGTTGTGAACCATTTACCTTTACCAATGAGTTTGCATACCGTTTTACATCATTTAATCAATGACTTATAGATCATGAAACATCATGAATAAAAAGTGTGACACAGTAGCGTCTTCACCTTGAATAAAGCCTTTATAGTGGTGCTTGTAAGCTGTTAAGTAATTATGATAATATGTTTGTAGATGTTTTAGAAATGATTAACCATTAACCAATGTTTTACTGATGATTAACTAATGCTTAATAGTGTGCACTTCTTATAAAGTGTTACCAATGTATTTGTTGTATTGTGAAAAACAATGGCATCATTTGTGACTCTGGTCCTGTTTCACACTCTGTGCTGTTCTCCTGTCACCGGAACCTAAAGCCCTAACTCTGCTCGCTTTGATCACATTTGCATTCACCACCCTCGTGGTTCTTCAGCCTTTGAGAAAGACAATCACAGCCAAGGACACGGTGTAATGAGCGTAGTGTGTGCTCACGTGGATGGAGCGAGTTATAAACCCGAGTTCACGTAATTCTTACCAAGAGAGCAGCTGAGAGTGAAAAGGCGTGTTGGTGTATGTATATTGATGTGTATTTGCGTGTGTGCTGACAGCCTTTGAGCCAGTTCTCGCCTTCACTAAAAAAAAACGCTTCGGGCACAAAGCAGCCTCAACCCCCCTACCTCCCTCTGCTCCTGAGCACAGGCCCTGCTCTCGCTTCCTGACAGGAGCTGAAGGTAAGCACCAAAGACATCCTGACACACGTGCATAAAAGCACTTTTAATGCGGGGGAAATGGACCGCTTTGCCGTGTACAAATAACAGCAACGTGTCAACAGAATGTGAGAAGTCCGACAGGAGGCAACAACACAAGCCAGGTTCAAATGATATTTCAGCAAACAAAACATGTGCGTCAACCACCAAAGGCCTTTAGCTTGTCTGCCTCCATCTTCACTCGGCTGTGAGTTTTGTCTGAGTATCAAAACATGCCTTTGCTCCTGCGTTCAATCATGGGATAACACATAAGAATGAAGAGAAAACACAGAGGAAGAATGAATGAAATAAAGAGGATTTAGAAAACAATTATTTGCCTAAAACACTGAGAGTCTTCACCTAAAACTGTCAATGTTTAGCCTCAAAGGCTAAATCCCCTCTATGACACTCAAAACAGCTGCTGGAGTTTATTCACAGTAAACAGACGTTGTATTTCTTGTTATGACCAGTGATTTGTTACCATTACTGATAAAAACTACGTATCACTTCCTAATCAGAAACTACTCCAGTCATCCACATTTCACCTTGAATATTACAGATGTTTTCTCATCAATTATTACACATCTGTCATATTTGCTTCAGACGGTTGTTTCAACAGAATTATAAATACATTCCTTAACCCGTGGATGCACCTGGGCTCCGAGCAAGCCCCCACAATTCGGGTCTGGAAGTGAGGCCAATGCGGAAGTGAAATAAATTGCAGTTCCACCCTCATCCACTGGGGGCTGGTGTCAGAAGCAAGCAAATCCTCATTGACTCCCATGTTAAAAATATCAATTTCACAGCAGAAATAAACATGTTTACAGCCTGGTTCCAAAACATGTTTTTGATTCAATAGATCTAGTTTATACTCATGACAACTCTGAGGGGGGTGAATTTTTTTGTCACTCTTCTGTTTAAGTGTATTAAAAGCCTAAAATTCTGACTAATTAATGAGCATCAGACCCACGTGACCACAGAGCTAGCTCCGTGGAAAGGCCTCAGTCGCCTCAGTCTGTGCCTCGGTCTTGCCTGAAAACCGTTCCGCGATTTTTAGTCTATGAACTGAAACCATCAGAGAGAGGTGCATTTGGAAGTAATCCTTGAATTATTGGTGGTTGGCCAGTTGGAGAAGGGAGCATTCCTAGGCATGAGGTTGGGTTGTGAGTTGTTGGATAAATGGAAGAGGGAAATGATGAATCAGAAAGTGACACGTGTAGCATGACATAAACATAAGAAAATAATTCGACAGTCTTTACAAACGTGATGTGATGGAGGTTGAAAGACAGACAGAGTTTAAACTGTGTTGAAACAAGTTACTGAAGGTGAGACATTTGATAAATGTAATCTAGTTAAACTTACTTCTGAGATTAACAAACGCATTGGAGCTGTGAAGAGAGCAAAAATTTTGCATGATGGATCATTGTTGATTATCTGCAACAGTATGGAAGAGAAGAAAAAAGTGCTCAGAATGGATACAATTGCGGGGAAAAAGTGACTGGGAAGGAGATGGAGAGTAAAAGGTTTGTGAATGGGGTTATTTTAGGAATCGCACCTGAGATTTGATGTGATGAAATAAAAACCAATCTAAAGGGAGGTAAAGTTGTAGTTGTGATACGGTTGAAAGCGACGAGGGATGGAAAAAGAGTTGACAGTTTTTCTGTCATGATTATACTTTTCCATTTTTTTTCGTTCCATTTATTTGATAGAGCACATTTAAAAACAGCATGTGAGCTGACCAAAGTGCTGTACAGGGGTAATAACATATAAGGTTAAAAGAATAATATAAAAGAATCGAACAACTAGAGCATAGCACAAAGAAGCAAATAAGAGAAGTCAGTAAAATAGGTAAAATAATAGAGTAAATGCACCTAGATAAAATAGCTAGGCAGTAAAAGCAAGGGAATAAAAGTAAGTCTTTAAGCGAGACTTAAAAACCCCAATGGAGGGGGAGAGTCTGATATCCAACGGGAGATCATTCCAGAGTTTAGGAGCGCAGACAAAGAAAGTTCGTTCACCACGGGTTTTGCAGCGTAGACGGGGAATCTGTAGTAGGTGTAGGTCACCTGAATGGAGAGTCCTGCCCGGCATATAAGGAGTGAGTAACTCGGCTATGTAAGGTGGTGCTAAACCATTCAAGGCCTTAAAAACAAACAATAAAATTTTAAAACGTTTGCGATAGTGCACAGGAAGCCAGTGAAGTCTTGCTAAAATTGGAGTGATGTGTTGCCCACGGCCCGTATTAGTCAGAAATCTTGCTGTCGCATTCTGTATCACCTGAAAGCGGGATAATGCGGCTTTTGAAATACCAAACAGAATTGCATTGGAGTAATCCAACCTTGAGGTTATGAAACATATGCTTATTAATACAACCCCTGCGTGTTGAGCTTTCCCTTCAGGTAACCCTGGATGGGAAAATGAAAATACCTAACATTTTATAGAATGATTGTCTCAAGGTGGCACCGATTCAGAATGGGTTTTAGTTTGGAAAGACGTTTCAACTGATAAAAACATGATTTAACCACGTGATTAACGTGAGGGTCCATTTTTAGAGCTGCATCCATTTTAATTCCAAGATTAACAATTGTTTGACTAATTTTAAAAGGAAGAGCAGAAACATCAGGAGTGGAGGAAGACGAGCCATTAGGAGTAAAAACAATAAACTCTGTCTTAAAATCATTCAGCAGCAGAAAATTTGCTGCCAGCCAGTCTTTAACCTCACTCGGGCAATCAAGGAGCGGCTGGATGGAGGTAAAAGTCTTCAAGGGAACGTAAATCTGGCAGTCGTCCGCATAAAGATGAAAGTTAATGTTGAACTTCCTAAAGATCAGTCCCAGTGGAAGAATATAAATGATAAATAAAAAAGGGGCCGAGAATAGACCCCTGTGGCACACCCCAAGGAAGAGCAGCAGAGGGAGATGATCAATCGTCCATCCTAACTCTTATAGACCTGTTGTAGAAATAGGAGCGGAACCAGTCAAGCGCAGATCCCTTAATGCCGACCAAATTCTCAAGGCGGGACAATAAAATGTCATGGTCAGCCGTGTCCAATGCTAATGAGAGGTCCAACATCACCAACAACATGGAAACCGGAATCAGTGGCTAAAATAATATCATTAAAAACGCTGATGTGAGCAAATTCTGTGCTGTGATATTGTCTAAAACCAGACTGAAATTTATCCAAGACCCCAAAATTGTTCAGATGGGGCATAATGGGCCTTTTTCAACACTTTTGACAAGAAGGGAGCTTTGAAATTGGGTGAAATTTCCCGAGGACAGTTGGGTCTATGCCAGATTTTTTCAGTAGTGGTTGAAGCACTCATGTTTAAAAACGGAGGGTATAATTCCTGAAACAAGGCTGGAGTTAATAATGTTGAGCACATAAGGGGCTACCACTGGAAGAACCTCCCAGAAAAGTCTGGCTGGTACAATGCCATCAGGACATCCTGATGGCTTCGTGGAAGATATTAATCTCTCCAGGTCAGGCAGTGTGATCGGCTCAAAATGGTCAAAGCATCCAGTACAAACAGTTCCAAGAAAGAAGCACAAAATCTCTCTGCTGTAGCTGGGGTAATAACCCGTGTCTGGCGCAGCACCACAGGCCTTTTACCAAAGCTCACCGGCAAACCAGGACTCTGTAATACAAAAAATGTCCAGGTCTTTATCAGAGAAATAATCCTTCAGGATAGCGTTTTTTTTCCAATGGAGCAGAGCAAGCTTAACGCGAGTCAGAGTAGGAGAGAGCTGCAGATCCAAAGTGGAGGCGGAAAGGTGGCCAGCACAAGCGCCCAGGTTTGCATGGTTGACCCCGCGTCTCCATAGATGCAGGAAGGGGCGACGCGCTGGAGCTGCCTCCTCTGTGCAAACGATCCAATGCACAGATGGAGAATCAGCAAGGGGAGAATGGAGCATGGCAGCCGGCCAGGTCCGGATAGACCCCTGGGAAATCGCCATGGCAACTCGAGCCCGGACACAGTGGCCCCCGCGCTTTCCGCGGCATCTTTTCCGAAGCCAGAATGGGCGTGGCAGCCTCCACAGGTAAGCAGGAATACCTGATAGCAGTGGTTGAAACAGTTTCTGATGATCAGTGGCTTTGGTTGCTGCATAGTCCACAGGTAAACGAAGCTTCAAAAGGGTGAGTCAGTCATACACCAGGATGAGTTGACACCATTCTCTAGAATACTAGAAAACAGGAAAAACAGGAGAAGTAGAGAGAGCAGACGGCAGGCCGAGCACCTTGGCGCCATCTTGAATCTTGTCACCAACTTGTTGAGAAAGTTCTTCCAGATAAAGTCTACATTGGATTTATGAGTTATGATGTTCGCCAATACATTCCTCCTCCGTTACGCTGTTTCAAATGTCAAAAGTTTGGACATGTTGCGACTATATGTAAAGGGAAGCTGCACTGTGGAAGATGTGCTGGAGAGCACGAATAAGGCAAAAGTGAAGAAGGGGCAAAAGTCAAATGCTGCAGTTGGGGAGGAGAGCATAGTTCTGCGTATGGGGGTTGCTATGTATCAAAAAGGGCAGCCGAAGTGCAGAAAATAAAAGTTGTAGAGGGAGTTTCATGCAGAAGCTGTAAAAAGTTCCCTGTACTAGCACCAAAAACAAGTACTGGAGGGATGGGTAGTAGTTTACTACATCACAGTAGTAGTAAAATAAATGAAAACACATTGTTGCTGGAGAAAAGGTCCTTTTTAATGTATTTGGTGGATGTGGTAAACTGCAGCACAAGCAAAAGGAAACACTAAAAGAATTAAAATTATTGTGAGGGCTGCCGAACGATGTCTTGGGATTACAAATATTGGATGTTAATTATATTACAATGGAATGCTAGGAGTCTGATTAGTAATGGACAGGAGTTTAAGAAATATGTTTCAGACTTGGTGGAGAAGCCTCATGTAATCTGTGTTCAAGAGACATGGCTTAAACCACAGTTGGATTTTATTATTCCAGAATATACATCAATAAGAAATGATAGATGTCAAAGACTAGGAGGAGGAGTTGTTACTTTTGTGAGATGTGGGTTGGGATTTAAAATAGAAAGGATAGGAAAAGATGATGAATCAATTGCTGTGAGAATATGGACTGGTATTGATCAAATTTTGATTGTTAATTTTTATTATCCTGGAGGTAAGTTAAGTGTTAATTTATTGGAAACCATATGTGCACAGGACAGAGGAAAGGTTGTTTGGTGTGGTGATTTTAATTCACATAGTGGAATCTGGGGAGTTCAAATTCAGATTTAAATGGAATTGTGTTAGAAGAATTCATTGAAAGTAATTCACTGGTTTGTTTAAATGATGGAAGTGGCACACAGTATAATTGTAGAAATAATACAGGGAGTGTTTTAGACTTGCCTTTTGTTTCTAGTACAATGGTGAGTAGATTTACATGGGAAGTAAGAAGGAACTGTCTTTTGGGAAGTGATCATTTTCCTATTTTTATTAATGGGGGAATTGGGATTAATGTATTAAAAGAGATTGTTATGTCGAAGTGGAATTTACATGGAGCAAACTGGGAGAATTTTACAATAGTTATGAGAAATCTGTGTGTTGAATTAAATGATATAGAATTTTTAGATGTTGAAATATTTAATGAGGAAATTGTTAGGGCTATTACGAGAGCAGCAGAGGTCTCTATTCCTAAGGTAGTAGGGAGAGGAAATAAAAGGAGTGTACCATGGTGGAATAAAAACAAAAGTTTTTGCATGGAGTCTTTGAATAACTATAAGAAAACTCAAGCTATAGTACAGAAAACAATTAGAGAAGCAAAAAGGTTATGTTGGAGGAAATATTGTAATAACATTGGGCGAGAAACAAAATGATCAGAAATATGGGGTACTATTAGAAAAATGAATGGTATTAGAAAGAATAATATATTGGTTTTACAAAGTGACGGTGCAACGGCCGTTGAGAATGATGAAAAGGCTGAGATGTTTGTGAATTATTTTGTTAAAGTACATAGCTCAGGAAATCTTACAAATCTTACATTTATTTTTTTTACATAAGATTTTATAAAATAACAGGACACAAAGTGTCGGTACATAAAAAAAACATAAAATAATAAAAGGGGCCCAGAGAGCTGCAGAGTGAGTGGAACACTGAGTTGTGAAGGAAGAACAGAGTTGTCAACAGTGTTATGGCTATAGAGAAATTATATCAACAACACATTAGCTATAACAGTCAGGGATGTGTTTATCCTGTTTTCCTGAAAATAAATCTGTCCTAAAGGCAAAATTCAAAAGCAGCGAGACCCACCTGGAAGTCTTTCACTGCTTTTGGAGCTGGCCGTTAAGACAATCGGCAATATTAGTTAAAAAATATAATTTCCCCTCTTTGTGAAATGAACGTTGTCTAACAAAAATATCCCTGGACTGTCATGTCTGATGTGAGGATGCACAACAACAGCACCATTTAAGCTAGAAATAAATGTAGCCATAACACTGCTGACAAACCTCCTGGCCTCCTCAATTTGAGCAGGTTTTACACCTGCCCTCCACCTACACCTTTGGGTGATGGATGACATGATGATCATCATATGAAGGTGTAGAAGGTGAAGCCGGTGCAGGTCCTCCTTCATCATGTTGACCAGCTTCGCATGGCAGACCACCCATGCCATTGCCGCCACAGTGGATGTGAAGGACATCAGGAGCTGCTCTTCCTCGCAGGGAGTGGAAAAAGAAAGGGAGAAGGTCTTTCCACCTCAGTCCGCCCCAACCGAACTAGGAGACATGGACGTCAGGGAGGCCAAGGTTGTCTCAGAGGGTCTCTGCAGCTCTCTGGGCACCACACCTCACGTAGCTGTCACCAATGATCCAAATGGCTATGGAGAAAAAAAAAACAGGTTTGGCCTAGCTGTTTAAAGTACAAAACCATTCATGAAGTGGTCAAGACAGATACTTGGTACTTACACTTGCTGCTTTGTGTAGCCGACGTTGAAGACACACAGGCTGCAATGGTGGTCTTTTAACAGACCTAAGAAAAAAATGTAATAAAAGAATGAAACTTAAAAACTCCCAGACCTCATTTCATGATTGCAAATCAGCTATGGCTTATTTATTGTTTGGATCACAGTGAGTTACACTAATTCTAACATATTTTTAGTTCTATTATACATACATACTTTTGAATTATTATTTTCACATGACTGTTATCAGGCTCTCTTGTTCTGGTTCTCATGATAATTCTGTTTCTTCCAGTAAGTTATCTTGTGCTTACTTCATCTGTATAATGTCTCTTTACTTTTGGTGAATTGTACTGAGTCCAGAATAAAGGCTACTTGGCTTTACAAGACGCAAACTAGTGTTACGTTTTATAAATATATGAAATGTATTGAGTGACTTAGCTTGCTAATTTATCTCAAATACAAATAACTACATTAAAAATATTGAAAACTTGCTCAAAGCAAAATATATTTTCATTAAGGAAATAACTTATAAACTTACCGATTTAATACCCTTTTATTCACAGAAAGATAGTTTTCATTAAGAAGCGCTGCAAACCTCCACACAAACTCCATGTGAGCTTCAGGTCGCTGGTGTTCCACAGAGTTAGCTCCGGTTGTAGCTAGATAGCTACCTCCAATAGCTTAGCTCCCACCTCCGCGTTAGCTTTGGGTTAGCTTCAGGTTAGTTTGTAGCTACATTAGCTTCAGTTCGACCGGGTGTCGTCATTTGATCCCAGCCTTACAGCCCCACCCTCAGCTCCACCTCTCTTCCCTTTTGTGGAATTGTCTGGGCTTGATGGAACCTGTGACACGGTCAAAATGGCGGTGGTGGCCACCTCCCATTTTGCCTCAAAAACTTATTATCTGTGGAAACCCATTGTCCATATATATATATATATATATATATATATATATATATATATATATATATATATATATATATATATATATATATATATATATATATATATATATGTTGATAGCTCCGATGTGTTTCTGCTGTGGGTGATGTTTATGCTGGGAAATAACTAGAGGATATTAAGAAAGAAAGAAAGAAAGAAAGAAAGAAAACGATCTTCTACATAGCGGCTCTCAAGATAAAAATCACGAGGAGCTTCACAATAACAAAACATTTAAAATACAAAAAATATTTAAAAATATGTAAAAAAAAATATGGTTCAAATGAGAAAAAAACATGTAAGAAAAGGGAAAGGCGGAATAAGTAGAAAGAGCAGATTAACGAGAGGGTGGTGATGAAGGTCACACCAAAGCCTGAACAGGTGAGTTTTCAGCTGCTTTTTAAAGGAGACCACTGAGTCCACTGATCTCAGGCTCAGGGGGAGAGAGGTCCAGAGTCTAGGGGCCACAGCAGCAAATGATCTGTCAACTTTGGTCTTTAGCCTGGTGCGTTGCACAACCAGTAGGCTTTGATCACTGGACCTCAGGGACCTGCTGGGGGTGTAGGGACTAAGAAGATCACCAATGTAAGACGGTGCTTGTCCATGTAAGGCCCTATAGACCAGAACCAGGATCTTGAAATGAACCCTGAAGTTGACTGGCAGCCAGTGAAGCTGGAGGAGAAGCTGGGTGATGTGGGTGTGTTTGGAGGACTTGGTCAGAAGCCGAGCCCAGGCATTCTGAACCACCTGTGGACGGTTCTGGGAGGTTCTGCTCAGACACGTGAAAAGAGAGTTACAGTAGTCTAAGCGTGGCAAAAAGGCGGTGCAGAACGGCACCACTTCAAATAGAATTCATTATAGGCTATGGAGTGTAACAGACCAGCCGCGATGCGGCAATCTTCAGAAGCGGCCCAGAAGCTGCATCGTTTTTTCTGTGAGCTGCTTTTCTGCCAATTACTGCAATCGACGTAAGGCTAGGCAGGAAATCACACATGGTTTCAGATTAAAATCCCTGGTAATTTTCAAAATAAAAGTATTGCAGTGTGCATGAAGCAGGGACCTGACCAGACACCAGAAGCACTAATTATAGAGAGCATGCTGGGATCTATCGACTGAAAAGATGAGGGTAAGATGTCGAGGGGGCATGCAGAGGTATTCATATAGTCAACTAGTTTGGTTATCTCAGGCAAAGAAACAGGAGCAAAGCTGTCTAGGATGACGGTTCGGGTTGGAGTCGGGAGAGGCAGAGATAAAGCTGAGAGAGAGAAGCTAGATGTTACAAACTTTATTCGTAAAATCATCATGAAGTGTCACTTGACATTTAACAGAATCCTAAATCACAGATTGATTTCATAAAGCTGTTGCTTATGTCACAGCTGCATATTAGTTCACTCTTCCTGGGGCAAAGTCTCCCTCTTGCATTCCAGAGAGAGACTCCTTCAGCCCCCCCCCCCCCACACACACACACACACACCCACCCACCCACCCACACACACACACACACACACACACACACACACACACACACACACTCGTAATCACAACCTGATACAAGAATTTTACTCTGAAGTTGGTTCTGTTACATAACTGTGTGTTGACATTGGTGGACTTGGGGTCTGATTTCAAATAATTGTAATTTTTAATTCTAAACTTTTGCTAAAAACCAGCCACGGTTATGCTCTTGTAGGACAAACTTATGAGCACAACACATATGCAGCTTGTTGATAAAAACACTCAGATTAGCAAACAAAATGCTTTTTGTCAAGTTTAATTTAAACATTTTAACCAGAATATCTGAACAGAAAAGACGTCTATCAGTAGATACAGTGGGTACAGAAAGTATTCAGACCTCTGTCAATTTTTCACTCGTCGTTATATTGCAGCCATTAGCTAAAACCAGTTCCTCATAAATGTACGCACAGCACCCCATACTGACAGAAAAACACAGAATGTTAGAAATTTCTGCTGATTAAAAAAAGACAAACTGAAATATCACATTGTCATAAGTATCCGGCCCCTTTGCTGTGACACTCATATTTAACTCAGGTGCTTTCCATGTCTTCTGATCATCCTTGAGATGGTCCTACACCTTCATTGGAGTCCAGCTGTGTTAAATAGTTTAACTATACTGATTGGACTTGTTTAGGAAAGCCACACACCTGTCTATATAAAACCTTACAGCTCACAATTCATGTCAGAGCAAATGAGAATCATGAGGTCAAAGGAACTGAAGAGCTCAGAGACAGAATTGTGGCAAGGCTCAGATCTGGCCATGGCTACAAAAACATCTCTGCTGCACTAAAGTGTCATGTTTGGAGAAAGGTGCCTAACCCAAGACATGCAGAACACAATACAGACCAATGATGGGGAAAAATAATTTGTTTATTAACAAAATAAAGGAACTGAAGGCGCACTGAGAGTCAGTGGCTTATTCACAGATAAGGGAGCTCTGCGTCTGGAGGAGGGAGAACACTGGTGAGTATTTGTATGCAAGTCCTGAGGTCCATTTATGTCCTAGGTTGGTTCGAGGGACTTACGGTCAGGTAAGAGTTGCTGGCTGGATGAGGGAGCAGGTCGAGAGCCAAGATGAGCACAGGAGAGGGAGCACAGGTGGAGGTGAGCAGGGCGTCCTGGTGGATGGGAGACACTGAGCCGAAATGTCTGGTGAATAGTAATGGAGAACGGTGAGTGGGTCCTGGAGGATCTGAGTTTCCAAACCCAGGTGTCCTGAGGTGAGTATCCAAAAGCTCAGCGACCAGAGGGAAAACACTGGAATCCTGGAGGTGAGAGAAATCCTGAGTCAGCTCCTGGAGGTAAGTAAAATCCAAAGTCTAAAACCTAGAGCAAAAACACTACTAGCAAAAATTATCCTAGAGATCCTAGAGAACATGCGTGGCTGGGTACTACCAAGCTGTGGCAATCTTTCGGCATTGAATTGTGTCCTCCATCCACCTTAAGTAGGTAACACCCCGCTGATTGCTGATCAGGAACAGCTGGGCACTCCCTCTCCTGGCAAGAGACTCAAAGATGTTAAGGTGAATGAGGAGTACTCACCCTGGCTCATGACATAAAGGTTCCTAAGAGCACAGTGGCCTCCATAATCCTTAAATGGAAGATGTTTGGGACAACCAGAGCAGGTTTTTCAGCCAAACTGAGCTACCTGGGGAGAAGAGCATTGTTGACAGAGGTAAAGAAGAATCCAAAGATCACTGAGGCTGAGCTCCAGAGATGCAATCAGTAGATGGAGAAAGTTGTAAAATTCAACCATCACTGCAGCCCTCCACCATTCAGGGCTTTAAGGCAGAGTGGCCTATCTGAAACCTCTCTTCGGTGTAAAACACATGAAAGACTGCATGGAGTTTACTAAAACACACCTGAAGGACCCCGAGATGGTGAGAAATAAGATTCTCTGGTCTGATGAGACCAAGAAAGACATTTTTGGCTTTAATTCTAAGTGGTATGTGTGGAGAAAACCAGGCACTAATACAGTCCCCACAGTGAAGCATGGCGGTGGCAGCATCATGCAGTGGGGGTGTTTTTCAGCTGCAGGGACAGTCAATGGAACAATGAATGCGACCATGATCAGGGATATCCTGGACAAGAACCTTCTCCAGAGTGCTCAGGACCTCAGACGGAGCTGAAGGTTTACCTTCCAACATGACAATGACCATAAGCACACAGCTAAAATAACAAAGGAGTGGCTTCATGGCAACTCTGTTCTTGAATGGCCCAGCCAGAGCCCTGACTTAAACCCAACTGGGCCTCTCTGAAGTGTAACGTGAGGAAATATGGGTTTTCTGTCACTCACAATGGTGGTGCTGGACGCAGCGAGGTCAAAGCTGGGTCATTGAGAACTTTCACCCACAGATTAAGACCTGAACGCCAGCGAGTCTGGGAGGAAACCATAACATCTGCCACCTGCGGTCTACCAGAAGATGTGTTTACATGAGTTGTACCCAGACCAAGTCAAAACATAAAGTTTAAACTTCCTTTTCTTGATTTTAATGTTAAAGTAACCATTATCATTTTGCTCATTATAAATGTGTTTAATCAAATGAATGACTATTATGCTTTGGGGTAATTATAATGGTTTGATGAATCCATTCTTAAATAATGTTGAGAATGTTTGTTACTGACCTTCACACACACTCAAGCACAAATATTCACACACATCCACACACACCTGCTCACAGTAAACTCCAGACACATTTGATGACGCACGTTTGCTTTGAGAAGAGAAAGGTTTTTGGTAAGTTTCAGTTTTTTGATTTCAGTTCGTGTTGGGCAACGAGAGAGGAAGGACTTGTGAACAACCGCTAACGGGGAACGGAGCCCATGGGCTCAATCCCCCCCCCCCCCCCCTTCTCTCACGCTGTTTCTGCCACGCCAGGCAGAATAGCTGAATCGCAACTTCTAACGCAGACTCATTACCGAGTCTTTTGATTTCTGAGTGAATCAACTTAAGAAAGCGCGTCGACAAAACGCTTTACCATCAACGTGTACCGAGGGCAACTCTGGACCGGGTCCGTTCGACACCTCGTCTCCTGTCAGCCGCCGGTGTCATCTGGATGAACCAACATCCTCCACGGCCCGGATCCGAAAGAGGGTCCACAAGAATGCGGTGAGACAGAACACGGTGTTTAGCGTTTTGATGCATCTTTTCCAACTAAAAACCTAAGTTTATTCAAACCATCACTTTTCACTCAGACACCTGTTTCTTCCTGAAGCAAAATCAGATGCACACACATATCCGTCTAACCTCAGATCACTTCCACAACATTCTCAATCTTCATAAATTCACTAGAAGGTCTATTTGAGCATTAACAGCATATCAACTGTTAAAAGATTGTCCCACAAAGTTACCAATGTTGATTGTATTTCCTGTTTGTCAATTTCAAAATCATTAGTTTAATTTGAAGAATTAAAACTTTTAATCCTTCAAACTGGTTTCCTCATTGAACTGAAACACAGACACTCAGATATTATCGGCAGTTTATGGATGAAAACAACCTTTGAGTCTTCTGAACAATATAAAATTTGGTTATTGATTTATTAAAATTAATATTCCGAATTAATACGTAGCATGGTTTCTCTTTCATAAAAGAGCATAAATCCATAACGCTACAGAAGAGACCTAAAATGACTGTCCACCAACATTCACCATCCAACCTGACAGAACAGGAGATGATCTGCAAGGAGCTACAGCAGAGGATCCCCTAACCCAGGTAAGAAACGTGTCGGTACTAAGAAGACTCATGGCTGTATTAACTCAAAAGCGTGCTTCTACTAAATACTGAGTGAGTCAGAATACTTGTAAAGCAAATGACTGCAATGTAACGAGTGGAAAAATGATGGGGGTCTGAATACTTTCTGCACTCACTGTATTTGACTTCTTTATGTAAACACAAACATGTTTGAAAATAAGAATTTGATGCAAAAGTCTGTTAAAGTAATCCACATTAGACTGAGAGACCATTTAAAGGCTCAGGAACCCTTTGCAGATGTTCCGGATTCATTAGCTGAACTTGTGACACAACTATTGAACCTTTTCACAATATTCTAATCGTCTGAGATTTAGAATTGTAGGGTTTTCATAAGCTGTGAGCAATAGTCTTCACATTTATAACATGTAAAGGCTGAAATATCTGGCTTTGCATGAAATGAGTCTGTCTCATATTTTAGTTTCACCATTTAAGTTAAATTACTGACATAAATAGCCTTTTACACCATGTTCTAAGTTTTCTGAGTTAAACCTATGAACCAAATGACCTCATAAAGATCAAAATATTACTGGTAATCTGGTAAACTATTATAAATACCTTCACCCAATCTACTTCTTCCTAATTTTTTTACCACAATTAAAGCCTTTTCACATTTTTTTTAATAATTGACTGAACTCCTTTTAAAACCTTTTTTAACCTAACTACTACCCCCCCCCCCCATCTGTCGTTGGGAACTGTTTTTCCTGTGAGGTGTTTGGGGCGAGGGCCAGAGGTCAGCGCCCGGCGATGCTCAGGAAAGATGAGTGTCTGGTGTAACCCAGGGCTACACCTGTAGGTCACTGCAGGGGGATGCTAATCCCTCCACCGCCCGCTAATACTGATGATCTGCATCTGAGACCCTGTCCCATGAGAGCTTGTGTGTGTGTGTTTGGTTGCAGGGGCTGACAGATGAGGCAACAGGGGGCCCAGCAACCCGTGTCTGTCATGTGTGTATCACTGAATGTGTGTGTGTGTGTGGGTGTGTGTGTGTGTGTAAAATGGGGGATGGGAGGAAATATTTCCCCATGTTTCTGTATAAAAACAGGAAAAAGAACGATTGGAGGCTAACTGTTCCATTTTTGTTGGCTTCCACCTACAGATGAGGCTTGGATGCTCCGATCCACGAGTGAATAATTTGTAACCTATTTACATGGAAGAAGAGGAGAAATGGCACGAGCAGGTGTTATCTCTCTCTCTCCCTCCTCCCCATGTCACAGACAGATGTGTCTGACTGCAAACATCCCCCAATCCTCATGTCCTCTCGCAGGGTTAGACTCAGTGTTGTCGTCGGAAATCAGAAAAACAACTCGAGACTTGTCGCGACTGTTCTCATGATAACCTGGCTGATTTCTCTCCCCTATCCAATGCAGGTAAAGTGCTCTGATGAAAGTCACCTGTTGGATTTCACCTTTGAATTAGCAGAATCAAAATGTTAAATGATGATAATCAAAAATCAATAATTATAGTTAAAAACTGTAAATCACTTACCGGCATTTGACATCCATCTCTGACATTAGATACATGGATCTAGTCACCTTTCCAGTTTGACATGCTACATAATACCTGTGGTACATACATGTGCAGGTTTTCTCACTGATAAAGTAAGTTAGCAGCTTATGAGGACCCTTTGACAGTCTAAATGAATTCAAACGCTCGTTTGCTGTCAGTAAAATTAGGATTTCTCTTCAGTTTTTTTGTTTTAGTTTCACTGGAGGGTGTATACTAAACCAGACTATGGTTATTTTTATTTAAGGCCTAACTATTGTTTCTGGTTCCTAAATGAAACCCAGTAGATTTGTTTGCAGTAGTTTAAATGTAATATTTAAAGCTAAGAATGCAGTTTTGACTGCTATAAGTAAGATGTCACACTTTGTGATTTCAATGACTCTCAGCTACTACCACATCAAATCTAGCTCAATGTCTGTAATTCTTTCCTTCTTTTATACCTTTATGGCAAACATTTATTTTATGAAATTAACAAAAAAAATATATGTTCCCCAGAATCCCAAGTCTCGATTATAACCCCCCCCCACCCCCCACCCCCGCCCACGCTTTAGCGATCAGACTAATTGATGCTGATTCTTAACAAGTCCAGTGATTAAACCCATCATCTGTCCAAAAGTCACTCTGGTGCATTAAAAGAAATTCTTGAAAACTCTGCAGCGCTGAACATGTTTACTGGCATGAAGAAGATTCAACAAACTTGATTAATAACTAAAGCAAAAATATCCACCCAACCTGCTACAACGCATTAGAGTCAAAAGTGTACGAGTTACTCCAAATGCTTGAAGGAGAAATATGCCGTGAAAGTAAGTTGACGGAGGGTTGAGAACAAGAGTATCTGATTAATGTCCAGAAAATAACGTGAACGGATCTGTCCTCAGGCTACACACACACACACACACACACACACACACACACACACACACACACACACACACACACACACACACACACACACACACACACACACACACACACACACACACACACACACACACACACACACACACACATGCAAGCCCTGGTTCAGAACAATAATCGTATTTCAGTCCAATCACTAAACACACATCCGTATCTGAAGGATCGTCCCAGGCGGCCCTTTTCAAATGATTATGTATGTGATTCCAACCACACAGCGCACAGAAAAATGTTTACTTTCTTCACTGAGGCACTGGATAAAGTTGAGAGCAGAAGCTAAGTGTACCACAGTCTATGGCAGAAGAATAAACATTTTCCTTTATAGCCCCAGGACCCACTTTTCATCTGTCAAGCATCTTTTAATAATTAATCTGTTTAATACACACACAGCATCTGCTGGGTACAACTCCCATCCTCCCGTTCAAACTGACGAGTACAGCTGCCACTGCTTGGGTGTACTGTACAGCTCTGGAATATAAGATGTGTTTTTTCCTCCTGTGCTGTACTCTGACAAAAAATCTGCTGTGCATTCTGATGCGCACTGTATAGACACATGCACAAACTTGTATGTGCACACACCCTTCTGCTAACTAGTGTAAGATGAAGGGCTGAAGCCCTGGCTATGAGCCGAATTTCCCTGTATGTATTTCTCCTTGGTGAACAAGCCAAATGGGGATTGTGTAAATTAAATACATTTCTTTTTCCGGCTGCAGAGAGAAATGATGCCAGATTAAGCCCATGAATATATACATGGGCCAAGGCTGACCTGTCTCCAGATGCCTGATTTCCCTGGAGGGGTGCTGACATAGTGAGGGGCTCCAGGGGTGTGTAGGTGTGTGTGCGTGTGTGTTGCATGGTGCACCTCAGACAAGAGGTGAGGAGATCTCCTGAACAGGTCCAAATTGAGCTTAATCTCATTCCTCATTGTGCTGGAACAGGAATGAAATTGCACAATTGCACTTTAATCGATGATCGAACATCTCCCCCTTCCAGCACCCACACCGCCCCCACTCCTTTCCCCCTGTCCTTTCATGTCTGTCTCTTTGTGTCCTTCTGCCTTAAATTTTGTGGTTATGATTGCCTGTTAGCCTCCATTTGCTCTTCATTCCCTCTTTTTGTTCTAATGAAAGCGTCTAATAATGTCTTTTCAAGCAATCAGGGGGTTAATGTGGTAAAAATAAGGGTAATCATAAACCAAAAAAAAAAAAAAAAAAAGCCATCCGGATGCCCGGCTTCTCATTCCTCGGCTGTCTAATCCTGGAAGATTGTGATTTCGGGAATGCTGCGTTACATCTGCGGCACTGGAGCGTGTCTCCATCATGGTCAGGAAGGACTCTGTCGGCCCCATAGGGTTGATTAAACACACAATCATTTGTGCAACACAGGTGTGTCTGATTATGTAATGTAGAAAACCTTCAGTCAGCTGATTATCAGCTCTATTGAGGGCATTTACCTCCCTGAGAGTAGAGTTACAAAGACAAGATATATATTTAACAATCATTTAAAAATTCCTCACAAAGTAATAATTTATTCTGTCCAGGACATGGCTACAAAAATCAAACAAACCACAGCTTCAGGAGAAACATTTCTTGGGAATAAAATAACATATAACTCATGCACCATGCTAATGATGATTGTGTGGAAATGAGAGCGAGCCATTTTTTTACATTAGACACCAGCGTCACGCCTTCACCAGGGAAAAAGAAATCAAACAAAAGCAGCAGAAAACATTTGATTTGTTTACACTTAAATTAGCACCCGGCAAGCTGTCTTCTTTTCTTGTGCGTGTTTTGAGGATGTGAACACTTAAAGTATTGCAACTCGCTACAGTCAGATGGAAGCCCTCGCTGCAATCAAAAGAAAGAAACTGTAAATTTATGATTTTCCCTGCAATATTTTCCGCTGATAATGTTTTGTTCGCAACAAAATGTGCATGCAAATATAATGAAAGGAAGTCGTGTTGAGAAACAGACACAAGATGTGCCCTCTACTCAGAGAGGAAATAAACATGCAGGTACTTGAGCCGCGTACGGTGTGTTGATTTGTTGCTCAAGGTGATGGAACAAAACAATGCAACAAAGGTTCCCAAGGTGTTGTATCTGGGGTGGATGTACTCATTATGGCCCACAATGAAGGGCCCTGCTTACCGCTGTGCATCTACTCAGCAACACTGACGACCTACACACACACACATGCACACACACACACACACACACGCATGCATGCATGCACATACATACGCAGACCAGGCTGCTGCCAGGCTGTCAAGTCCAAAAATAATTAGGCATCAAAATGAGTTTTCCTGTTTTTTTCTTCCTTTCCTTGTTCGTTTTATTCATGTGCTGGAACTCGGGAGACTGGCTAATGCAGTTAACACGCTCTCATCATGAATTTTCATTACACCATTACATGGGTACAAGAGCAGGGAAGCTGCTGCTACACGGATGCTATCAACATGCACTGACAGAAACGTACCACACAGGAAACCCATACATTTATTCACACACACACACACACACACACACACACACACACACACACACACACACACACACACACACACACACACACACACACACACACACACACACACACACACACACACACACGTATGCTTTTCTGTTCAGCTGAGACGCGTTGGGCCGATACAAACCGATCAGCCACAACATTAAAACCACACAGCGGTTCCGTAGGTCCTTTCATGCAGACCTACTGACTGACTTTTGGGGCGAGGCGTCGAGATGGCGACCACAGCTCATTTCTATTTAGTGTGCTGCAAAGTGGTACCTCAAGTGGATCAGACTGGCTGTTCAAAGCTTCCTCCACAGCTGCTTGTTTGAACAGATTCTGGGGAAGTTTCAAAGGTGAACAGCTTGTGAACAGTCTGCTGGAAGAGGCCATCGTCTTCAAGAAAAACAAATGGATGAGTGCAGTCAACACGCAGGCATGTTTCAAATACCCATACATGTATACATGAGTTTATTGTGGAATTCTGCCTTCTACACAAGGTCAAAAGGCTCAAAGACATACACACCTCTACTAACATTTGATTACTTGTTTCTTAGAAAGTTGCACTTCTACAAAATGTTTTAGCAATCATTAACATGTTTCTGGCATAGATCTGGCAAAAAATAAAGATGTCTTTATGGACAGATTGGTAGAGTTCACTGAAGTTGATTGTTTTTACGGTGCAGACCCGACTTTAAAAATGGTGCACAGATTTTCAAAATGGTTGAGATCAGATCTCTGAGAACCAGAAGTCAGCCTACTTTGTCCAATCAGAAACCAGTTCTGATGTGTGTTGATCCTTGTTCCAATGGAACACCTGGTTGAGTCCAAGTTTTAACCATCAGGCTCAAAACTTCTAGCGTGGACAGCCATGCCAGTGCTTCTTTACAGGTTACTAGTAATGCTCCTGTTCAAACAATTGGCCAATCAATGCTGAGCAGCGCACGTTACTCACCACAACGCTCAGTTTGTCATAAACAACAAAGATGGTGTCTGAAGCAGTTTGCTGTGGCTCCTTCCTCTGTTCTTGTTGGACGCCATCTTTGACTACAGCTAAAATCTACAGCATCATGCAATACAGTCGTCATTTTCGCCTTTTTTCTGACTGGTTATTTTTGAGCTGGCTTGTCCCGCCCCTCATGGTGCTCTCTGCCTCTGAGTATCCAGACTTGTCCTCTATGAAGAAAAGACCTCCTCCTTCCTTTTCCTGTGTGCTCTTTTCACTAGTACAACACTATGATGCTGCTACCACCATGCCCAACAGTTTGGTGCAAGTATACCTACATCTGGAGGCCTCACTCTTACT
Organism: Nothobranchius furzeri; assembly: GCF_043380555.1. Classification (NCBI taxonomy): domain Eukaryota; kingdom Metazoa; phylum Chordata; class Actinopteri; order Cyprinodontiformes; family Nothobranchiidae; genus Nothobranchius; species Nothobranchius furzeri. The sequence goes on along the minus strand of NC_091754.1, from coordinate 29,611,655 downwards.
CCACCACACACGTCTTGAAATGAAAGCAAAATAGCATAAAACTTGTCCCATCTGATCATAACACCTTCTTCAGAAGGTTTTAGCTCATCCATGTGTGTAGATTTACACTAAGCTCGTTTGTAGCAGGAACTCTTCTGTTTTTAATTATCTTTATCTGTTAATCAGAAAAACATTTTCTTTTAATCATGTCAATCAATTTAGATATGATTTTCTTTGTGAAGCACATTGTAACTCCCCTGTGCCTTGGGTTTACCTTAATTGTGTCCACCTGCCTCTGGTTACCTGATTACCCATCCCAGTGTGTATATAAGCCTTGTGTGTTGCTTGTGAGTTTGTCGGTTCGTACTCGTTACATGTCAGTTTGTATTCACATCTGTCTACCCTGTTGTGTCTGCACTCCTGACCATTAAAGTGGAACCAAATGTCTATTGCTTTCTTTTCTGGGTTGATTTACCTGCCTGAAGGATCCACTCTTCCTCCCTCACCTTCCCTCCACATTGTGACAGAACAAACTGACCAAAAGGATCCTGCAGTGAGTTGCCCGGGTCTTCTGGGGATGTCCTGTGCTCAAAGTCGAGGAGGACGAGACACTGGATTGGTGCATCCACGCCTCTTCGTGTGGTCGATCTGGTCGTTTACCTCATCTCCATCTGCTGTTGGCACTGCTGGCCAGGCGCAACTTAACCTGGCGCCACCTCCGTGTTCCTGGTGGGTCTGGCTTCAAGGGTGCTGCGTCTTCGCCTTCTGAGTCTGGGCTTTCGGTGCGGTGTCTCTCCCCTGGATGCCTCCTCTCTTCTTCTGGTGGGTCGGAGGGGCTTTACGCCGCTGCTGCTGGATTTCCCCATGCCTACGCGTCCTCCTGCTGCTACTCTGGCTGCCTTCGTTACAGCTGGTCAGCAGAGGTTCCTGCTTTGCCCCACTTGGGAGATCCTGTCTTTCGAGTTTGTGTTCCTGTGTTCTCCTGGTTCCTCTGGTCTTGCCTCCTGTGCTCCTGGTTCCAGTGGTCTCAAGTTCCTGATGTGTCCCTTTGCCCCGCCCTTGGATACTGGTCCCCTGACTCTCAGTGACTTTAGTGACTTTTATGTTTTTGTGTGTTGCCTGTGAACGGGTGCTGCTAGGCGTCAGGAGCCGCCCTTGAGAAGGGGGTATTGTCACATTGTTGCTCCCCTGGGCCTTGGGTTTTACCTTAACTCATTCACTGCCATTGACGACTAAAGTTGTCATTTTAGACCCAACCGTTCATTTGCATTTTTTTTACTGTTTGAGCATCAGAACGAGCCCCCGCTCTGAGAGAACAAACATTTCAGCCCTGAAGCCAATCTTCATTCGCATACGTCACACATCACATGATCAGGAAGCAGACCATCCATGTATTAGGAGATCGTTTTGGGCCGTTCCTGTAAAAAAAGTGAGGCGCGAACTGGAAAAGCGTCTGCCGATCATAATTCAACAACGGATTTTGAAAGAACGGATAACGCTCGAAACACGCGGCTTCTTCCTGATGTAAGAGGTGAGTCTCCTCTCTGTTTTGGTTGTTTTGGCATCGACATCATGCTAGCGCGCAACGTTCTGTGACTCTTAAAAAAACAGTAAAAACGGTGAGAAATGCTGGCAGCGAAGGCCGTTAGCGATCAGGAAACGGCTGGCAGTGAATGAGTTAATTGTGCCCACCTGCCTCTTGTTACCTGATTACCCATCCCAGTGTGTATATAAGCCTTGTGTGTTGCTTGTGGGTTTGTCGGTTCGTACTCATTGCATGTCGGTTTATGTTCACATCTGTCTGCACTCCTGACCATTAAAGAGGAACCAAATGTCCATTGCTGTCTTGCCTGGGTTGACTGACCTCCCTGAAGGATCCGTTCTTCCTCCCTCACCTTCCCTCCACATCGTGACAGGTGCTAGACAAACAAACTTTATTTACTAAGTTTTTGTTATTTTTTTGCTGGGACCAATATGAAGAAGCAATTTTGGAAAATATTGACGAATGGGTTTATTGGAAAACTGAAATGATTATTTCCTTTTTTATGGTGTCATAATTGGATGCAGTGATTTCCAAGGGTCTACTTGTCACTGTGATACCATCAAGTGGCTGCAGACAGGGAGGGGAATGAGTTTGACATGGGTTCCAGATGCCTGCAACAACTAAGATCACTTAGAGAAAATATTTGTTTAGCAAATTTTTGAATATGTGTACAATGCCAACAACCTGCCGCTCGTGGAAGAATATAAGGCCTTAGAAAAGTTTTGAGGCTTTTTGGAAGCTCTTTATGAAATTAAGCTTGAAGTTTGACACCAACTGTCCCATACCAGTGAAATGCTGCCTTTAGTTATATGAACAGTGGCTGCTTGTTTTCAGAATGCAGCGTTTGGTGATCTCCATCCATTCATCAAACATCTAATGTAAAACTGTTGTATTATGCCTGAAATGGTAAAACACTGTAAACACATCAGGGATCTCCTTTATCCAGAGATCAAGTCACATGTGTCCACATTGTCCCACAGGGTCATCATATCCTCAAACAGAACACATCTGCCTGCATCGCCACAAACTGCCCCACTGCCTTTTAGGCATCTGCCAGTAAGCAACAAGAGTATGTGTGTAGGTGTGTGTGCGCTTCTCATTGGGTTTCTCAAAATGGGTTTTCTGTTGCTCATTTGCTCATGCTCAATTACCCAAGGCCTCCTGGGGTTTAGAGAAGTAAACACGCATCAGCTGGTCTTGATTTATCTCACAGCAGCCAGCGAGTAAGGCATGGATGTTCAGTCTTACTGATTAGCTATGTGCATGGAATTGTAACAGTAATTTACTTATAATTGTTGTAGTTGCTCTGTCAGTTGAATACCTTTGCAGATGTTACATCTTAGCAAATTATATAGAAAATGCTTTTGAGAAAACATTTATTATCAGCTGACTGTCCTTCTAACGATGCTACTGAGCTAAATTAACAAACGTCAAAAGCTGTGATGATGATAGGATGCTGTTTTCTTTGTTACCACGCCAAGGCCCTGCATCCCCTTAAGCCCAACTGATATCCTTCCTTCCTCCCACTGCCTTCCTTTTCACTTTACCCAACAGGTATCAGGTTATGCATGCAGCTCGCTGTCCTGTGGTGTATTTGATATATTTATTGATTCTCATGAATAGACTATTGATTTGAAGCTTGAGCCTATTAGACCCCTATTAGATCCCATCTAAAAGTGGTGATGGGACCAGACATGACAACTCGGTTAAAGCAGAGAAGGAGAAAAAAGGAGGAGAGGATTGATTGGGATTTTCCGTCTGTTTAGTAAAACATTAGCACTTTGTCAGCTGTAAGGTGCTTTAATCAAAGATGCAATCTGGATCCGTTTCCATTCTATTTCCCTGAAATTTGTCACTCGTGTGTCTCAAATTTGGACGAATATTTCCAGATAATCTAAAGTAAGCGAGGCTGCAATTAACCATGTTATGTATGTCACACTAAATGCTCCTCAAATCTGGGTAAAGTCAGTTTCTTCAGCTATTAACCAAGGAGAACTTCATCACCTTGATGTTTCATGACCTGCAAGCTTTATTTACCTCAGATAAAATGTTTGAAGTCTCAGTACTAGAGCACCTTTTATAAAAACCACCTGCTGATACACTGATGACCACTATGAGCTAGTTTCAACAAGTATCAGCACGACTAACTAGAAACACTTGGTTACAAGTAAGAGTTGTGCATGAAAAACATCAGAAATGTTGATATGGATGTCCTGAAGGGAACCAGTGCAGACCAGGAAGCTCTAAAAAGGTCCATCACTGAGAATCTATTTTTAACTTATTATTTTTTTAAATTAACTCTGAGTTTAACATGCAGGGTGAGCGGGAAAATTGTGTCCTACACCTATTTCCTGCATTAACCTCTGACAGAACATAGATGGTAAAGATTTGAGAAGCCTGAGAGATCTACATCAAGCTGTCGATAAGACTCGCCCACATAGAGTCATGACGGGGAACGCTGTTGTTGGTTTAGCATCCAGGAGAGAGCCGAGTACACCTCGGCTAGTATAAGCTAGCCGTTAGCATTAGCAACTTTATAACATGAAAGAACTCCTTCAGACTTGTGTTTTTTGTTTAATGATTCCACCTTGTTCTACCATGCCTCTCATGTTTGTTTTTTTCTTTTCTGCCAGTACTCTTGTTCTTGTTCTTGAAAAAGGCAGGCTGGAGGCCAAAAAGGCGTATTGCTGCCACAACAACTGACACAGCCTAAACAGCTCCACCCGTCGCGCTCAACAAAACAAATGTTGACATACCACCACTAGCACTCACCCCAGTGAACACACACACACAACCTCGTAAGAAAACTTACCCCACTACCATCACCCACCCCATCACCCACATTCTTCACCAAGGACGTCCCATTACCCGCAGCAGACCCAAACCCAGACCCCCCAACCCTGCGCAACCACGCAGTCCCCCAAATCTCCTCGGGGGACACGTCACCAAACCCCAAAAAGGTCTCTGCAGCAACAGTCACCTCACGTGCAACATCTCACTTGTTGGTCGCTATATGCTTCAGTCTCCACAAGGCCTCTATCAGAAAGGCCACAAACTTCCTCCTATCCCTCACCACCACCACCACACCTGCCCCCTCACCCACACCACCAGCTGATTGAGGCCCCAAACCCAACCCACCACCACTCTTAACCCCCAAACAACACACTGCTTCCGCATAAGACACCTTATGCTCCGCCTGAAACTTTTCCACCTCTACCGCCAACCTATATGCCACACAACCCCTAAAAGCAGCCTGATGGGCCCCACCACAATTACAGCAGTGGAACGGCTGATCACAGTGCTAGCCCTCATGGGAACCCCGGCACCGCCGACATCTCATACCCACCGCACAAACACCAGACACATGCCCAATGTCCTGACACCTGAAGCACCTCAGAGGAGGCTCCTCAAACGCCCTGACCGAGTAGCTGAGAAAGCCCAACATGACACGGGCAGGTAGCTCCACCGCATCAAAAGTAACTAACAGTGGAGTGGACCCACGAGCATCAAATCCCAGACACCGAACAGCCACCACCGTCGCCCCACTTAGGGAGGAAAACACGTCAGAAACAGAAATCTCATTCGACACGCCGTATACCACCCCCTTAACCAAAGCACCCGAATGTGACTCAGAAACATCCACTTCCACTCCCATAAATGTTTCAAGCCGCAGAGCTTTGAGGCACTGGGCCCTCGTCCGACAAACAACCATCAACATACCAGGAAACACGACAGTAGCATCTAACACATCCCCAATCACCGTACTAAGCTCCCTGGACACCGCGAACAGGTTGCACGTTACAAAACGCGCACCAGCCACTGCCCTGATGCGGACCACAGAGCCGCCCTCCGCCAGCCTCTACTGCATCACCTGCGCATCCCAATCACCGTCTGAGGCATCACAGCTACCCACACGGCTCCTCTTACCCGCCCCCGCCCCCACCAAAAAATCTACCGCACCGGCCTTCCCAGCACCCTTCTTTCCAATTCACCACAGCAAACGACGCAGTCTCAGAGCAAAGTTGAACTGTCATCTTACCGGGCCCGTACAGGCCGTCGGCCGACCACCCAAACAACCCCCCAGAGCCAATCGAACCGGTACCACCCAGTCAGGCACACTCTGTTCCACGAACCCGTACTCTCGCCTCTGCCCAGTCCTCCTGTTAACCAGTTTCATCCAGTTCACCGGAGCCTTGCCTGATTGTCTCCTTTGTTCACCTGTGCGCTCCTTCTTCTAAGCAAAGCTCAGGCTCTGTCTCCCTGCCAGGTTATCGACAGCCTTGTGCCAGTAGAGATTCCAGCAATACTTTCAAGCAAGCCTTTTGACCACGCTTTCTGTCCACGGAGTCTGCCTGCCTTGCCCCTCACGGATTCTCTCGCCCATCTGTCATCTGGACCCCGACCTTGGCTCTGAACTTTGACTACTGAAGCCTGCTCAACCCTCTGACAAGTATTGCTGACTTCTGCCTGTTTGTGTATGACCTTGCCGGTGCCTCACTCTGACACTGGATTTTTGGATACTTGAACTTCTGTGGGCTGTACTTATTGTCTGTGTCGTTTTTAGGAGAGGAGTTGAATGCGCAGACCAAAGATGAGCTCCCATAGCTGGCACAGAGACAGTCCCGCCCCCTCTCCCTGTCATCGCAGCAAATGCTGCTCCGTCTCCAGTTTTCCTATCAGCAGTATCTTCTGCGATTCCCAGATTCTCACACATTTTAAATAATAAAAAAAAACCTTCTTTAACGTTTTACTGCTGTGTTCTGGCTGAATTTCCGGGTCTTCAGGTTATACCCATTACAGTTTGTGGAGATAAAACATCAACGTTGCAAAGCAAACAGACAGGATCATGTTGCTGTTAGCCAATCAGAGGTGAGATGTCCATTTGTCAGGAAATAGGACTTCACATCCTGCCGCAGGGCTGCCAACTCTCACACACTGAATGTGAAACACAAATGTGACCCCTTCACAAACTCTCACGCCACCCCCCCAATTTCTCACGCTGAAAAAGCAACAAAAACAGCAGGTGAAATACACCAGTTTTCTCTTTTTGAGCGTAGAAATATCAACGCTTTAGTTATGTCAGATAAAATCCAACCAAGTCTCACACTTTGGTGGATATTTTATGTCAGTTAAGAAGAGTTTTGATTTATACTTTTGGCTTTTTAGTTCTGTGTGCATGGAGACTAAAAGGAACCACAAATAAGCAGCTTAGAAAATGTTTTAACTCAATTTAGTTCCTCAATCTACAGTTCACATACTAATTCAGTGTGTATTTACAATACCGCAGCACCTTTAATATAAAAATCGAACTCTATTTTCACATCAATTTGTGTTTCTAACTAGTCACAGAGAGACACTTCCTTCAATCATGCTAGACCCAAAATCGTCGTCTTCGTCTTCTTCCGCTTATCCGGGCCCGGGTTGCGGGGGCAGCATCCCAACTAGGGAGCTCCAGACCGTCCTTTCCCCGGCCACCTCCACCAGCTCCTCCGGCAGGACCCCAAGGCGTTCCCGGACCAGATTGGAGATGTAACCTCTCCAACGTGTCCTGGGTCGACCCGGGGGCCTCCTGCCGGCAGGACATGCCCGAAACACCTCCCCAGGGAGGCGACCAGGAAGCATCCTGACCAGATGCCCAAACCACCTCAACTGACTCCTTTCGATCTGAAGGAGCAGCGGTTCTACTCCGAGTCCCTCTCGAATGTCCGAGCTCCTCACCCTATCTCTAAGGCTGAGCCCGGCCACCCTACGAGGAAACTCATTTTGGCCGCTTGAATCAGCGATCTCGTTCTTTCGGTCATTACCCAAAGCTCATGACCATAGGAGAGGATTGGGACATAGATCGACCGGTAAATCGAGAGCCTGGCTTTCTGGCTCAGCTCCCTCTTCACCACGACAGATCGGCTCAACGTCCGTATCACTGCAGACGCCGAACCAATCCGCCTGTCGATCTCCCGATCCCTCCTACCCTCACTCGTGAACGAGACCCCAAGATACTTAAACTTCTCCACTTGAGGTAGGACCTCTCTCCCGACCCGGAGTTGGCAAGCCACCCTTTTCCGGTCGAGAACCACGGTCTCAGATTTGGAGGTGCTTATCCTCATCCCAGCCGCTTCACACTCGGCCGCGAACCTACACAGCAAGAGCTGAAGGTCAGAGCTGGATGAAGCTAGGAGGACCACATCATCCGCAAAAAGCAGAGACGAGATTCTTCTGCCACCAAACTTGACACACTCCACACAATGGCTGCGCCTAGAAATTCTGTCCATAAAGGTAATGAACAGAACCGGTGACAAAGGGCAGCCCTGGCGGAGTCCTTCCCTCACCGGGAACAGGTCCGACTTACTACCGGCTATGCGGACCAAACTCACGCTCCTCTGGTAAAGGGACTGAATGGCCCTTAACAGAAAGCCACCCACCCCATACTCCTGGATCGTCCCCCACAGGGTGCCCCTGGGGACATGGTCATAAGCCTTCTCCAAATCCACAACACACATGCCCGACATGCCCAAAATCAGTGGTGAAATTTTTATGGTACATCTGGGAATCTTTATTGGTCTGTTTTGTGTTTAACTTTACAGATTTACAATTTTACTAAACTTTTCATCACTTCCTCAAACTCCACCACCAGTGCAACCATCCATCCATCTGTTTTCATCCGCTTTTCCATGGTCGGGTGGCGGGTGCAGCAGCCTAAGCAGGGAGGCCCAGACTTCCCTCTCCCCAGCCACTTGAACCAGCTCCTCCGTGGAATCCTAAGCCGTTCCCTGGCCAACCGTGAGACATAATCCCTCCAGCGTGTCCCGGGTCTTTCTTTAGGCCTTCTCCTGGTTGGACATCCCTGGAAAACCTCACCAGGGAGGCATCCTAACCAGATCCCTGAGCCACTTCAACTGGCACACAAGGACGTGCTCCAACTACAAGGGATCACACTCCTGAGCCTCCCTGGTAAGGTCTATTCTGGGATTCTGGAGAGGAGGGTCCAGCGGATTGTCGATTGTGTGGAATAAAATCATACATCAGCTGTACAAAAATCAATGGTCTTATGTAAAAGGAAGCCACAGAAGAAACTCACCAATTAGATAAAGTTAATTAGAAAATGTTTCAAGGGTCTAAAATCTGCAAAAAGTTTCCTGCCCCTCTGACCTCCTCCTTCTCTTTGTTTTTGCTACTTTCAAGCTGTCCTGTGTTATTGTTTATCTTCAGGGTATCACCGTGGTGCAGACGGGACGGCAGCATCAACAATAAGGTTTCCTTCTCTCTGGTGTGAGGCTGCAATGACAATGTATGCCTTGTTTCACTCTGATCTCTCCATCAGTGTGAATAAGTGTATCGCCACGCTTCCTCAGACTGTCACTCACTCCTCTGGGGAGACGCTCACACACCCTGCCTTATTATCTCTGCTGGGATGGACTCCTTCAAATGGAAATGCTGCAGATGTAGATGCACAGGCGAACAAATACAAACACACACACTGTGTATGAAATGTCTGTCTCTGTCATGTACACGCTTAGCGGTGTGCAGAAATAGAGACTGTTAACTGTGGTTGTAAATGTGTAACCTCTCCATCACGCACGCACGCACACAGACACACACACACACACACACACACACACACACACACACACACACACACACACACACACACACACACACACACACACACACACACCTTAATTTCTAAATTAATGTGGATTAAATGAACGTTTTCTTCATCTGGATCCTCCAGAGTATCTTGACGATACCAGACGTTTTTTGAGTTAAAACTGGTTTCTGGACTTCAGTAACAGAGAACGGGGATTCTTGTTTTCATTTTCTGGTTTTGTTTGTTGCTCGCATAATGTCAATTTGAAGTGTCAAAAAATACCATATGCCTTCATTGAAAAAATACAATTTATTAAAACTAACCTATAGATCACATTTTTAGGTAGTTCCTATTTGTTGGAATACTGTTTCATTATATATATATATATATATATATATATATATATATATATATATATATATATATATATATCTGTATATACAGATATATCTGTATGTATATACAGATATATATGTATGTATGTATATATAAATATATGTATGTATATATATATATATATATATATATATATATATATATATATATATATATATATATATATATATATATATATATATATATATATATATACATAAAATCAACAACATATATACTCAACAAAAATATAAACACAACACCTTTGTTTCTGCTCCGATTTTTCATGAGATGGACTTAAAAATCTAAAATTCATTCCAGATACACAATATTACCATTTCTATCAAACATTGTTCACAAATCAGTCTAAATGTGTGATAGTGAGCACTTCTGCTTTGCTGAGATAATCCATCCCACCTCACAGGTGTGCCACATCAAGATGCTGATCCGACATCATGAGTAGTGCACAGGTGTACCTTATACTGCCCACAATAAAAGGCCACCCTGGAATGTGCAGTTTTGTCTCACAGCAAAATGCCACAGATGCCACAAGCATTTAGGGAGCGTGCAATTGGCATGCTGACAGCAGGAATGTCAACCAGATCTGTTGCTCGTGCATTGAATGTTAATTTCTCCACCATAAGTCATCTCCAAAGACGTTTCAGAGAATATGGCAGTACATCCAACCAGCCTCACAACCGCGGACGACGTATAACCACACCAGCCCAGGACCTCCACATCCAGCAGGTTCACCTCCAAGATCATCTGAGACCAGCCACTCAGACAGCTGCTGAAACAATTGGTTTGCATAACCAAACAATTTCTACACAAACTGTCAGAAACCGTCTCAGGGAAGCTCAACTGCATGCTCGTCATCCTCATCGGGGTCTTTACCTGACTCCAGCTCGTCGCCGTAACAGACATGAGTGGGCAAATGCTCACATTCGATGGCATCTGGCATGTTGGAGACATGTTCTCTTCAATTTAATGCATTCCTGTATATTCTGAATCCTTTTCGGGATTTTAACATGTTGATTACTGTCATTCTCCAAAATCTGCTTCTTCTCTGGAATATACTCTTTGTTTTCATGGTTTGTTTACATTTGTGAGACTAACAACATAGAAATGCGTATTATAGTCATGTGTGATCACAAGCCCTATATGATCATGTGGACCAGACAGATTTAGTCCATTTAAGAAATCTGTAGTTTTGGATATTGTGTGTTTGCATACATGTTGTCCTGTGTGTGCTGCTAGTTCCCATCTGCTGTGTATTTGTGTGTCAGTTTGACCCGACATGCAGCCGTTCAGCTTCAACTAACTTCATCTCTCAGATCTCTCCATCTTGCACGTCACATCAAAACACCTCATTATCTCCACTCCTGTCAATTGTATTCAAACCCTTCTTCTTTCCGCCATTAGGCAACTCAATTTGCCCTCTCAGTCTTACTTTGTCTCTCCGTCATTCTGCTCACCCTGTCATCGGCTGCTGATACGGTGACAATCTCTTAATTCTTTATCTGAAACAATGTCTCATCAGGCAGAGGACAATGAGTGCACATCTTGACAAAATCTTTTTAGATTTTGTCATCTGAAGAAGGCCTCAACAATAAGCACTACTGTTAATCAGCCTTTCAGCCTTCTCAAGCATAGGAAGATATTCTATCATGCTGATGTTGGATTATTGAAATGTCCACAGTAATACAGTGAAGAAAAGAGAAAACATCTACTATGCATTGCCAACAGTTATTAGTAAAAACACTGAAGTATTTTGCTTTAGTCAGCTGTGCTTGACAACATATGGACTGTCTCTGTTCATAGCTGCAGGCGATCTCTCTAATATTTTAACTTTACAGATGGTGAGAAGGAAAGTCTGGATGGTGCTTTTTGTGTATGAGCCCACAGAGGAGCGCAGTCATGCAGACTGTGGTAACTGTAGATGGAGGTCCTGGCCTCGTAATTACAGTGCAAGTCGAAAAGGAAATAAGAACGACCCAAAACAGGAAGTTCATGTTACTCTGTGAGCCTGGCTTTGTCAGCAGTGATCACTCTCTCTTCATCAGTGTGTTAGATCGCCACGCTGAAACATTCGCACGTTAGCTGCACCTGTAGGCTCAGGGCTGCCAGGTGTCCTGAGAATGGATTGGTTTCTTTATGCCTCATTTCAAATCAAAGCTTTGCTCAAGAGGAAGTCAATGCTGCTTGGACTTCCTGCCCAAAGGTCCACGGTGGTTTCTATTCATTTCCAAACTCTTTTTGACTTTCTCTTTTGGACATAACCCTAATAGATCCATGCTGTTGTCTCTACACTCAGCAGCACCTTTCCCTTTACCTTCCCTCTGAATGCATGGACCCCCCCCCCCCCCCCCCGTTTATTAAAGAAAAAGTGTGGTCGAGCAAGGTGATAACCCTTTTGTTTAGTCTGAGCTCCATCACACGCTCCTGTCAAACCTAACAGACAAGCAGACCGAGCCGTGACAGGCCCACTAATCTGACAGCTCCTCCACATCACAAAGCCGTCACTTCAAAGTGGCGCGAGAGAGGCGCTGGCAGTGAGCGATTGACACCACTTCTTTGCTCTGCCATATTCACTGGTATCTCTATATTTATCCTCTGACATGCTGCACATCAGGAGCCTTCAGAGGGAGTATTTACTTGGTAAAGGGGAGGGAGGAAGACCAGAGCTGAGGGACTCCCCTCTGACTGGTAAACTTTCTGAAGGATGTGATCCATCAAGAGTACGTGAAGGTCTGTGAGAAAGGATCTGTGTTTACATGCTGGTGTCATTGAGTTTGATTGTTTTAAAAAAAAGTTCTCTCTGTGTTTGTCTCACATTACCGAAGTTTTATTTTGGTTACTTCATGACAGCATTAAACCGAGTACCTCACTGTTTTGCCATGGCGTCAGGGTTTTAGATTTGTTCTTAGGTTGGTCGTCACACATTTCTGATCATTATTTAGTTTCTTGCGTTTGTTTTATTTGTTTTCTGTCACTGTCTCTTTCTTGTCGTCATTCTTCATTTAAATCAGCCTCTTACACCTGTTACTCACTCTCAGCTGAACACACTCCTCTTCTTGCACATATAGTCCCTGGTTTCTCATGCTCACTATTAGATTTCCCTGTTACATCTACTGATTGCATCATCTCCATTCCTTGTTCACCATGTGATCCTGTGCAGTTTTGTTGAGTATGTTTATGTTAGATGTCTGTCAGCTTCTGTTCTTTGATTTTATCATCATATTATTTATTTAACTTGCTGCCACAGCTGATTTTGACCAGATTCTCCTTTTCTAACAATATTAAAGAAGAACGTGATTACGGTAATGACTCTAAAAATAATTAGATCCCATTTTACTACTGTGTGTAATGTGTTAAAGGCACATGTGGCAGTTTAGCTTGCTTTTAGCACCCCTTAGTGTCCGCTATTAATTATCTGTGGTTAAACTGAAAATGTCTCCTCGCTGTGCATTCGTCTTTTTAACACTTTAATCTAATAGCTGACATGTCTCCGCAGCCTTCATTAGTGTCTACAGGAGTGGATCATCACTGAATTAAACAAAACAGCTGTGTTCATGACCTAAAACATGCAGGAAACGTGCTGGAAGCCGACTGCAGTGCCCGGTATGTCTGTATGTCAGTCCCAACAGAGCAGCTTGCAAATGTGATATTCTGACCACAGGGGGCGATAAGGGCTGGGTGGCCTTTCATTAACCCTGTAAAGCAGGGGTCAGGAACCTTTTTGGCTGAGAGAACCATGAAAGCCAAGTATTTTGAAATGTATTTCCCTGAGCCATATACATATGTGTGTGTATATATATATATTTTTTTATATATATATTTTATATATATATATAAATTTATATATATATATATATACATATACATATATAATTATATAATTATATATATATATATATATATATATATATATATATATATATATATATATATATATAATTATATATGTATATGTATATATATATATAAATTTATATATATATATAAAATTACACATATATAATTATATATATATATATATATATATATATATATATGTATAATTATATATGTGTATATATATTTATATATATAATTTTATATATATATATATATATATATATATATATATATATATATATATATATATAAATATATATATATATAATTTTTTAAACACTGAATGCAACTAAATGCATGCAATTTTAAATAAGACCAACATTTTCTCATCACCTCTAGCTCATTGATGCCAAAAGTGCCCTTTTTCGTCACTTAAGTACTAAAAGAGGGTTTTCCCTTTTCTGACTGCAGATCCCAATGCAGCGTAAAACTGATGCGATGGGATGTCTGCAGCCGGGACACCAAACGAGCTCATGTACCACACCTGAACCTTATCCTCTTGTTATTTAACCTTCCCCTCACCCCTATACTAACCTTAACCATCTTGCTAGCTAACACTTAACACTTACAGTGACCAAGCGTTTGTTTCCCACATGAAATGTGTTGAGTTTGGACCGAGCCAACGCGAGGGGGAGGTTTCAGCTACTAAGGTGCAGGTTAGAAGTAGAGGGTATTTGTAACCTCCCCCTCGCCAGATGGTATGTTCTAATGTTCCCCTTGGGTGGCAAATATGAAAATTCACAGTCAGAATGCATAGGAAACAAATGCTTGATCACAGTGAGAGTAATGTTTTAGGTAGCAAGAGGGTTAAGGTTAGGATGAGGGAGAGGGGAAGGTTATAAATAGCAAAACGTTAAGGTTTAGGTGCGGTTAAACGAGCTGGTTCTGTGCCGCATCAGCGGATATCTCATCACGTCAGTTTTACGCTGAATTGGGATCTGCAGTTAGAAAACGGAAAAACCCCTTTTCACACATAAGTAATGAAAAAGTGCACTTTTGGCATCAGGGGTCTGACGTGGAGGGTGGCTGACCAAGCGATTGTTTTTGACACGCTGGGAGTGAGAATGTGTTGGTAGCCTACGCTGCATGACCAAAACAGTTTTTTTATTGCCACACATGGGGTCTCTCAAATTTTGAAAATGGTCAGACAAATGTTTACACCGTGCCGTGTGAGCGGGACCTTGACAGTTTAGGTCCAATCACTCCACAAAATATCAAAATTAGAAAAAGATTCCAATAAATTTTTGGCTAAAAGGATGAAACTAGTGCTGTGAACGTTGAGGGTTAGGAGTGTATTGATTATTTTATCTTCAACCAATGAGCTGTTCATGCAGTACCTGTTTGGTTGCACTGACTGTTTACAGTTGCAGTAGAGAGCCTCTGAACATCTTTGTTACGTTCGTACTGTGTTGGATATCCAACTAAATAAAACGAGAGAGAACATTTGGCCTTGCACATGCTTGCATGTCCCAAAACAGACAGATGATTTGACAGAAATTGTAAATAAAATTCAAATTGCAGCAGCTATGTTCATGTATATCAGTTTGTCTATATCCACATCTAGAACTGCACAAACTGGTTTTCGTTGGAGCAGCTGGAGGCCAAGGTCCTTCCCCAAGGGCAGTTCTTATTGGATGCAGTAAGAGATGGCAACCATTGCTTCACAATCCCCAACTACATTTACTCTGCAGGACTAAAAGAGCACATTTACATCCTTGTTTCTGCAAATTTCACACTAAATTTCTAAGTCCTTTTAAGGAATATTGTCATCATGTCATCATTAAGAAACATTGAGTGTACATGGGAGGTCAGGCTGAGTCTTTCCATCAATCTTTGAACATTTCAGCACATTCAATCTTACAAATCGTGTAAATGAACTGGTTTGTACGTGTTTAAGTCACGTCTTTGTATGATTCTACCACACGCCAAAAAGTGAGGTCACACACACCAGCTATGTGGGTCACATGTGATCTTCCTCATCCAGATGGCTTTCCAGATGCAGAGCTGTCAGTTGTTTGACGGAGTACGCACTCTACCTGCATACAAAGCCACACGCATTAAAAAATAACACTGGCATTCTTAATAACCCGCCTCTGATTTATGTTTTAGGATAAACTATCTGACTGAGAACAAAGCTGTCTGGGATATCCAAGAGTTTAAACTCCTCTCATGCAGCCAGGCGAAGGATGTCTGTGTAATATTAAGTAATAGAGTTAATGTATATGTGAGTTTTGGGACTTGGATGAGGTAATGCTCTTGTAGCGCTCTGAAGTGCCCCGAATCCATCCAATAATGTAAAACAACACTAATTTGAGAGAGCCGCTTCATCTCTGCATGTTAATCAATAAACTCATTACCTCTGGTGCTTAGTGGAGGATTCCCCGATGCCTGCTCACTGATGTAGACAGAAAGGAGAAGGCGAGAGGAAGGGAGATGGAGATGAAGGGGAGAGGTTGATTATAATTACAGATTTTAGCAGCCTGTGCCTGAGCACAACCTGCTCATTACACTGAGCGAGTGTGTGTGCATGATGGTGTGTGTGGACCCCGTAGCCACAGAGCTCCCCTGTTTCTCTTTCTGCAGAAAGCAAAGAGCGGCCGACACAAGTGGCCCATTTCGAATATAAACACACAAAAACCTGTTATTTCAATTGACCTTCGCCACATCAAGCTGTCAATGATCTCAGCTCTGTCCTCGTCGTCGCTTTTCTCCTTCTCCTTCTCTGAGGCAGGCTGCATGGTAATGAACTTTTTTTGGTTTGGGAATATTTGAGAGTGAGGAGCAGGGAAATGAGATGCCAGGGTGTTTAGCCTCCCAGTGTTTCTGGCTGTGGGTGAGACAGCCAGCAGCACTTATGGAAATGGACGCAGCTCAGGGAGGTTTAGAGGCTGCTGCTGTGTTTTCTGTCCAACTCCCAACAGTGGCCAGTTGGGGACCTCTCGGATCCATTTGCAGTCCTTCCTTTAAGTTATCAGCAGACACTCATTTTATTTAGGCTTTCCTTTGTCATTAAACACCAGAAATCTTCTCGATTAGCTTGCAAAGCGGGCCCCACCTAAGTTGTGGTTCTAAATCTGAGAATGTGTATGTGTGTGTGTGTGTGTGTGTGTGTGTGTGTGTGTGTGTGTGTGCATACGCTGTAGATTCTTAGCGGTTTTGGATCATTATATTTGTCAGTGCAGCGCTGCGTTGTATCCAGCAGGCATCCCTGGCCTGCTTCTGCCTTCTGATTATGAGATGAGAGGCATTTCTGATTGACTGAGCCATCGGCTGTCACACTGCACATCCATTAGCATAACTCTCCCAGCCGTCACTGTTTATCCCCGTGCTCCAGAGGCATGCCGTGTTGAAGACTGAAACCAATAATTATGAATGAAAAAAGGGAAAAAGAAAACTCCTCTTTCTGCATCCTATCAGGATTCCTGTCATTTATTTTTGGGGCTGCGCTGAGCTGCGTTGTCCGGCTTCATTTCGAGATGGCGCTTAGTCTTTTGGACGCCTCCTTTTAACTGTGGATGTTTTTTTCAGGACGCGGCGTCTCTGAAGGGCTGTTGGCAGAGGCAGTCATCTGTGAGATGAGGTGATCAGATAATGTAATGTCACAATCAGTTTTTGCTGCAGGTAAATGAGCTTAAGCGATGCAGGAACGTTAAACTCCACATTTTTGTTTACCGCTGTCAAGGTGTGAATAAAAGGCGAGGTAAATGGGGGTAATGGAGTTTAGTTTATAAGTGGATCTCAGCTCACTTTGAGGTTTAAATGGTGCTGGGTAGTCTCGTTCCAAATCCATTAATATTCTGTTTAAAACGGTTAAATACAGCTAACAGCGTTTAACACCAGGAGACAGTCTCTGGGCTGCCTGCGTTTGTGCTGCCAGCACATCCTCAACATCAAATCGATGGATAGGGAGGCCGTAAACGGCCGTGACAGGCAGTTTACAGTCAGTTAAGATGTTTCTATTTTTCCGTAAAGCTGCATTAGGTCTCTAAACAGCAGGATGCAGATTCACCCGACCAGCACTTTTGTTCAGCTCAGCCTGGTTTATGTAGAAAAACAAAACAATGAAACACAGCATTTGAAAAGTTATTCATAAAAAGTAAAAATCACCTAAAATTACCTCTAATACTGACAATGTTTTATTTAAAGATGCACTCATCAACATTTTCCTGCAAACAAAGTTCAAAAGTTTTAGTACAAAATAGATTTAGTTGCACGTTTTACGTCTTTTTTTGGGTTTGTTTTCAGAAATGTATTCATTCTTTTGTAAACTTAGACTTTTAAAAGGTAAATTATGGCACCAAAGGAGATTATTTAAACAAGAAAATTAACATTGCTATGTGTGAGTGTGCATTTTGACCATCTTCGTAATACCATTGTAAAGTTTTTTCTCTTTTAAATATTAATTTCATCTAATAGAATATGTTTACTAAATGTATGCATGAACAGAATTTTTCATGGATTCACCTAAAAACAGGAGCAGATTCAGTCTTTGTAATTGGCTGCTTGTAGAAAAGGTTAAAATGAATTATTTGCTGAGTTGTCTTTTCAGTATTAACAAATAATTTATGAGTACTGTTTTTTTGGAAGTGTCAATGAAAACATAAACTAATTAGATGGTTATGTTGTTCAGCAAATATTATATTTAATTATAAATCTCAGATTGTAACAGGTTATATTTATCATACTACTTGTGGCACTGTGTCATACATCATTCTGCATCATAGTGCATTGGAAAGCATTCATTATACATATTTATTTATATATTGTGCTACATAATTCCCTGTACCATACCACATGATAAATGGTAAATGGCCTGTATTTGATATGGCGCCGTCTAGAGTCCTGGAACTCCCCAAGGCACTTTACAACACAATCAGCCATTCACCCATTCACACACACACACATTCACACCCTGGTGGTGATGAGCTACATTGTAGCCACAGCTGCCCTGGGGCATTGCATTGAAGTATCATACCGCATCATATTATTTCAGATCAGATAATTAATGAAATTATAGTTTGAATTCTAACCCGTTAAATTATGTAATTTATTTTATTGTTCTGTATTGTTATTTCCTTATGTTGCATTTCACTTTATTGTAATGTATTGTTTTTAGTCGTGTAATGTAGTTTTGCCTTGTGCTGTATCTCATAGCCAGTGGCGGAGCTAACAGTTTGGGGGCCCACGGCACAAAGGCATGGGACCTCAGCTGTGTTTCTGAACCTTTTCAGCCCTTACTTACAAAAATGCACTAGATGGACCTTCTTGCTGTTCATTCGCAGCATTAACATTAATTTCATTAATTTTCACTAATTGTATGCAGCACCTTAAAGAAATCTGCTCTGGCAATATTGCTACAAAACTTTATTGCTTCTTTCGCTCTTCAACAAAACTTTGGATGGCCTTTCTTCATTTTGTACAGCTGTTTTACATCACCTCCTTCTTCTTGACATCAGATGACCAACTCGCTCACCAGGCATGCTCCTCCGCTGCTGTGGTCACATCCATTGAAACACTTTCACAAGGCAGTCTGATGTAACTTCAGCATAATGTTCTTTTCTTACAACGACAGGGTTAATTTTAAATGAAAACGATTTTAAACATCTTTACTAAGTAAAAACATCTTTGAGCTAAAAGCCTTTTCTCAGTTACATTTCTCACGAGAATCCCAACTGTGCAATCAGAGGGGCAGCAGTAGATCAGGAGGTAGAGCGGGTTGTCCAGTAATCGGAGGGTTGTAGGATAGATCCCGGCTCCCTTTAAAGCTACTGTTGTGTCCTTGGGCAAGACACTTAACCCAGCTTGCCTGCTGGTGAGGGACTGGCAACCTCGCCTCTGTCAGTGTGCCCCAGGGCAGCTGTGGCCACATTGTAGCTCATCCTCACCAGTGTGACTGTGTGTGTGTGTGCATGGGTGAATGATTGTGTTGTAAAGCACCTTGGGGGGTTCTAGGACTTAGGAAGACGCCATTTAACATTAAGTGTTTATTGTTGGACTCTTAAAGTGTTTGGGGTCCAAGACCCACCTTTGCCTAATAGTAAGTCTGCTCATAGCATCACATTGTTTTAAATTACATACAGAATAGGTTCATGTTTGTTGTTGTTTATGTTGTTTCTTATTCAGTTTTGTTCTCCGTGTCAACATTTCTTTCTTTTATTCTAAGGAGTTGTTCTTTTCAAATCTGGATGTTAAATCGGATTAAAATGCTTCAGTGTATTTATAATCACTGTTATTTTAATAATCTGCTTTCTTCCTCTACTGTAATCTCTACCGTGCAGATTTCAGTGTCTAATCTGACTGCAGCTAGGATTCTCTGCGAGACATTTAGCTGAAAAGGTTTCAGCTCAGAGGTTTCCTGCTCTGACCTGAAGAGACAAACTCCTCTTATTCCAAGTGTAGAAGTGTCTGGGCAGAGGAAGCTGTCACCTTCGGGACATCTGGACACAAGCAGGGCGCGTCCACACAGGCAAACCTCTGGGACAGCCGTGCCAGAAAAACACAGGCCCCCGTGATCTGACGCCAGTGTTATGTTAATTTGATTTGTTAATTCAGTGACCCTGTTTGAGGGAAATCTGTCACCAACACCTGTCACCATTTCCCAAGGCAAGGACACAGATCCGCTGTGACACTGGTTTCATTAAATCAACTGAACAGGTCTCCCATAACAGCATTTGGTGGAAGGCACCATCAATTCTTATACATTTAGATCACAGGAATTAGAGATGACACCGAGGAGCTGCGTCCTACTGTTTCACAGGGTGGAGCTGCACTCAAGTCTAACTCTTTCTCTGTCTTCTGCTTTTGTTGTTTGCGATTGAGACCGTGAACCCAGCGAGTGTATTTTCATCCTGTCTCTCGCAGCCTCTCCCCCAGAAAAGATGGCGACTGATGTATTTTTCAGACATGGCTCCACAATCAAAGAGGCTATTGTGGCCTTTCTGATGCGTCATGTAATTTTTATAAAGCGCGTAGCAGAGGAGAGTCAGAGAGAGCAACTGCAGCTCTGAACAGCCTAATGTCTGTTTGCCTTTTCCTCTGACGGGCTGTCTTTGCTCCTGTCTATCTTACATCCTCTCCACTTACTTGCCTTTTAGTGGATCAAGGCCGTTCAAGGAGCATCTCACCACAGGGCCCAATGTCAGTCGGAGCATGTTGGATGTGCCGAGATGTCAGAGCTCAGCCAAGAAACGGGGGAAATCAAGGCTGGGATATGGTCGCAACCACACAAGCGAGTGCTGGATTTGCATATTGTAAGATTGTCACGCCGCGTGTGAGAAGTGTGTTGCAGCATCTGCGTGGACACGCACACGTTTTTCATTCAGTAACAGACTTGGACAGGAAGCCCAGGCCTTCACGTGGTTCCCTCAGCTGCGCGTCTGGCACGTCTTCAGCCCACTGAGTGTTTTTCTAATGATTCAATTGGCTCAATGAGCATATGCTCTCCACTGCATCATAAACTTCAATTAGACGTGTTGTAATGCGATTTGAGCGTCTGTGTGGGTCCAGGTTTGGGGCGAAAATGAGACGAGGAAAGATGTTGTTTACTCATCTAACTTCTGCGCTTCTGCACAAGTGATGCAAAGAGAAATTGTATGGAAGGTTGAAAATTATGAAATGATCAGAAGAAAAACAGCAGAATCCTCCTGAAAATGTACCTCTCTACACCATATATCAGCAGAAATCCTAAGATGCAAGACGTTAGGCTGTCAAAACAATATTCTGCAGACCTTGGTGAGATGTTATGGATTGACGGGAGATGTGACCCGAACAGGAGGTCAGAGGTGGCTATTCTAAATCATCCACCTTTACTTTAGGAGCAGGTAAACACAAAAGTATTAAAATGAAAACAGTAATAAATAATTATTATTTCACCTGGTGCAGGTAGCATCCTGAACAGCCTGACCCCTTCTTTCCACTGGATGTGAAAGTGGCGCGAAACGGCCGTGAAACGTACTACGCCGCAATGGCTGCCGCTATAGTGAACACTTTTCTTTTCACCGGCCGCCAAGTGTGACATTGTGGGCGTGTCCCAGAAGCGAAGGGACGCCATCATTACGTTTCAAGTCTGTTTTTTAACACTACGCTTCCAAAACACATCAAACTTCACATTTCTGAACGAGCCAGACAGGAAGTCAAACACAAAAGCAGTGTCAAACTTCTGGAATCTTTCAAAATAAAAGTTACGGTCAGTTCAACCGAAAACAGAAAATAAACCACAGGTCTTTTTGGATACACACAGCTGCTTTTTAATGAAATCACGCGTGGTGTTACAATTCTCCCGTGACTTTGTGACCTCACAGGATCAGCTGCGTGGAACGCTTACTCGCCTGCTTTGCGTCAGAATCACTCCCAACTTGGAATGAACTCGCAGGGTAAAACGTCGCCATTACGTTTCGCCACACTTTAACGGCCGATGGCAAGCCGAGGTCAGTCAGGAGAAAGAGTTTTATGCGTGAGGTAAAAGCTCGTGTGAGACCAAAACTGTAACATCTTGAAAACAGCTCCAATCTTTTTAATCACTCGGCAACATCATTTTATAAACCTTTACTGCTGAGTTAGCCTCAGGTGATTACTTTGGCAGAAGTATTTGAAGGTTCCTGGAGGACTTTACCCCATAACTGCTATATTTGTTGCTGCTTCTGATTTCAATGTTGGTGAAAAAAACTCTAAATTCAATAAAATAGTCATGAAATGTGGAATTGACATGGTTTAAAAATACCGTTAAAGAGCAAGTCACCCCCTGTCAGATTCTTACTCAACTCCCACTTCCTGTTTGAAAAATGCAACAAATGCTGTTGCCTAGCAGACCGAGAGTGTGGAGCCGCTAACAAATACACACACACGACATTGTGACATCATAATGTACCATCTTACATCATTGTGTACCTCTTAGCCAAGAGTGATGGCAGATTTAAATTCAAATGCAGCGCTGAGTTTTTGCCTGATGACGGTGCATCGCTGACAGTTTTAGGCAGAATATTTAAATTTTAACTAAGATGCACTAAAATGCCACATTATTGACTACATTTGTCTACAGCACAATCAGACATGCATTTATATAGTTTATCAGAAAAAATAGTTGATTTGGGGGTGACTTGCTCTTTAAATGAAAATTAGACAGTATCTCTGAAACGCTTCAGTCTTGTCGCATGTCCTGTTGGAGACGGGAGCTTTTCCTCCAGAAAGTGGGAAACAATCACATTTTAAACAGTAAAAATAAATTTTAAAAGTAATCCTGGCGCAAAATACGAGCTCAAGTTGTTTTTAGTTTCATGCAAACCTATTTTGTTCTACTAAAAGTGTGTTCATAAACACCTGAAGGAAAAGAGCCATTCCATAATAAAAATCAAATCTGACAACGTTTAAATCTCTCATGGATAGTTGAGTTCTTCACAGCAGAGACTTAAAAAGCTCCAGTTGTTATTTTACAAACTGCAGCACAGCTGGATGTTAGAGAACTTAACTGTTCTGAGACAAAATGAGATTTTAGAAGGGTTTTCAGACAAAAAGTTCATGAATTCAAGCAGTGTTTAAAACTCTGCTCACGTTTGTGCTCAAAATAATCACAAGCTGTTGACTTTTACTTTGTCAAAAATGTTTTGCATTTTTTTCTAAGGGACACTCTAAAAAAGTCAAAATAAATTCAGTTGCTAACATATCTGAGGCAGCAAAGTGTCACAGCTGTGGGTCGGCACTGTCAGCTTCACAGAGGCTTTTCCTCCCAGTTTAACCAGTTAAACTGGGTGGGAGCCAACAGTTCATCTCTGCACCACCTCATGTTCTCAGCTGCCACGTCTCCCCGCCTGCCGTGGATGTTTACTGCTAAATATTGATAGACATCTGGAGTGCCATTCATCCCCCTTCAACTTCAGCATCCCAGTGAAGTAGGCCCAGCCCTCTCTGCTGAGTGTGTCACGCATACACACACATATGCACGCACGCACGCACGCACGCACACACGTGTGTTCAAAGGCACCTGGGGGGGGGGGGGGGGGGGTTTGGCATGATTGCGATGCACGGCCTTGGCCACAGAAGCAAGCCGATGGATTAAAGAAAAGTGTCTTGTGTCTCAGAGGATTGGCGTTTGGCAGATAACTGGAATTGTGATTGCATGAATATGCCTCTTCTTAACGGCAGAATCTACATCACAAACACTTTAAAGGGATGAATCCTTGTGCACCAAATAGCTCCTGCAGCTGATTTTGCTTTTATCACTGATAACCCTTAAAAAAACAAGGTACGTCTTCAGCCACGTGTCAGCGACGCGTTATTGTTCGTCTTTCAGGGCATCGCTGGAGGAAACATGACCTGATCTTTCAGGGAAAAAAGAGGCTAATTTTGGATAAACTGTCGGAACGCATCAGCAGAACTGACGGCGTACCAGCAGGTCTGCTTTCACCACAAGCCTCTTCATGGTGCAGAGAGATCACTTGTGCAGGGTCTGATTGGAAACATGTGTTGTGTGAGCACCACGGAGAGAATGAGCCTCCATCTTATTATCGGAGAACTCAGAGAACACTATGCTGGGGGTTATTAGACACACAAAGAAGAAAAAATACACCAAGAAGGTTCTTTTGTCTTTTCCTAATTATTCATGTCCAGAAGGGATGCTCTCTCTTCTTTGTTTCTGTCAACTGACAAATGTGCAGGTACGATGGGGCAGCCAGTGTGTGTGTGTGTGTGTGTGTGTGTGTGTGTGTGTGTGTGTGTGTGTGTGTGTGTGTGTGTGTGTGTGTGTGTGTGTGTGTGTGCAGGATGCCAGTTAAATGCACAACCATCTTTTTGTCCACACTGTGTGTGTCTGTATATTTTATCATCAGATGCAGTGTGGCCATCTCTGAGCTGCAGCCTGGCCACGCTGGAAGCAGCAGCTTTTCTCCACAGTCCAAATCAAAGCGAGGAAGGAAGCGGAATGATGATCCCAGCAGGTTGAGCTGATGGGCTCTTTAAATCTGCCGCGGAAAAAACAGCAGCTCGGCGGCGACCCTGCCCCATGCCTCTAATCGCCTCAAATGAAGTCGTGAAGGAAACGCAGCGCTGCCAGCCTGAGCTCTCCTGTTCTGGAAGGTGCAGCGGCACTTGTTTGTGCAGAATGTCTGGCAATTAAAAATAATTGGGAAGCAGGTTTGCTCGGGAATCTTCCAAGAATGCCAGTTATGATCTAATGAAGCTTCATTAGGCATGCTGAAAGCGGAGAGCGCCGTATGACAACGGCAATTAGCCAGGATCATAGGCAAAAAAATAATCATTAAAAAAAAGCCCCGGCCAAGATTAGCTTTTCACTTAATGACCAATTCATTAGCTAATTGATTTGTTATTAGTTACAGGCAGAGACGGCTGTTTGGGGTGCTGGAGCTGGTAATTAACACAGCATTTACACCATTAGTCAATTGCCTAATTTCCCAGGAAAACAACTTTGGAGGGGAGCATAGCTGCAGGCTTTGGGCCATTAGTGCCACATAGCTCTTTCTCCTCTGCTGTCTTATCTTCTTTTTACTCAGATAAGAATACCTGTAAGCTCATGGGTCTTTAATTAATACCTATGAATGTGATCATGAGCCTTTTTGAGATGAGATGGATGGGGAAAGGACAAACGGATGAGAGGTGATGAAATAAGAAGAAAACCGTAAAGAAATCATAAAAAACTACCAAGTTTTTTGTTTTTCTTATTTGATTTGACACCTTTCAGGCGCACATCTGTGCTGCTCGAACCTACAAGTTAGGTGTTTCCCATTAACTGAGAGATAAATGAGATTAGCCTCATAAGCTGCTGTGGTCTTCTGTGTTTTGGCTTGAAGCAGATGAAGATGGATGGACGGGAAGTGACAAGAGCTCCCTGACTAGAGCCTTCCTCGAAATAACATTTAATTCACACAATTTTATGTGAAAATAAAAATAAACGTAGGATGAAAACTGCTCATTTCAGGTTTTCTAGCTGTTGATCTATCCAATAATTTGTTGATGAAGTAACATTTTTGCAGGGTTTTTACTGAAAGCTGCCTGTAATGTTGTGAAAAATGACATTCTGAGTGTTTCTAGTAAATTTTCATTCCTGCTCTCTGTCTCAGCCCTGCTTGTCCAGCTGCATCTAAATGCACTGACTTTACAAAAGATCGCTCACCTTTCACCGCTGCCAAAAATTCCTCCTGCCTAACTATGCAACAGTGACAAGCGCTTGTCTGTCTGTCCTCCACACATCCCAAATGTCAAAACAGAGGCACGCTGTGATAAGTCAAAAATACTACACGCCATCAGTCTCGGCTGCACCCGGTGTCCACATGTCATCCTAACACGTCAAACAATGTTTAAAACCTACAAATAAAAAAATAAAAATAAAGGCGACTTCTGGATTTGTGTGCAGTGGCTGGAGTTCAGGCCTCCGTCTCTTTGGAGGGCAGATGAAAGATTCAAAGAGATGAGGTGATAGACACATCTGATAGAGGAGACGAAGTGATTTGGCCCATCAAAGTCTGCCTTCAGCCAACAAACACAGCCTGCGGCGCATGCAGGATCAGTAACGCCAAACACGCTGGTGCCCCTCTCCTAAACGGGCAAGGGGCAGCGTTGGATTCTGGGTAGTAGAGTCTATGAAGCATCAGACAGGGTTCTGAGAGTGCAGACGTGTGAATCTGAACACATTTGGGCCCCAAAACTCTCTTTTTACTGTAGAGGTCACTTGTGTTTGATCACACTCTGACCTCTACAAGCTTCTTCATCACATGTCACTTGTCTGATTCTAATCTCTAGCATCTGTTTCCCATTCATCCCTTGTTTTCCTGGATAGACACAGCTCTTTTCTCAGTGTTCTTTATCTCTCTCTCTCTCTCCCCGCATCCACCCTTTACCCCTCGGTCGTTCCGCTGTCTGTGTCAGAGCTTCAGTTCTGTTAATTAATTCTAATGAAGTCATCTATCAAGGACTCCTCTTTGCTCCGTGCCACAACATAAATCACTTTCTGTAGAAAGATGCTGCTCCTCTTTTGCTACCCCTTTGCTCGCTGCGCTGAGAGCAGAACCGTCTTTCTCCTCTCTCCGGATCGGGCTTTAATTGTGTGATTGAGAAAGTGTAGCATCGCTCCATTAAAGGCCGTCTGGCTCAAATGGCCGCCCTCGGGCTGGCTGACACCAGAGGGACCCCTTATAGCCTGCTGGGGTGAGACACACACACACACACACACACACACACACACACACACACACACACACACACACACACACACAAAGCCCGTGACTTAAAACACACACTTATTGTAAATGGACCTCATTGGTCTCTGAAGACGTTGTTAACATGTCTGTAGGAGCGGTTTCCCTGCCAAGCGGGAACTTGATCCATCTCCACATTTGCAAAATTAATTTTTATTACAAGCTGTGACTGACTAACGCCACCCAAATTGGGATTTATTTGCTCCCACGGTAGTGATTTCAGATGGACAACAGAGAAATATCCAAGCAGAGTGCAGATCAAACTGCTTTTGTGCTTTCTTTTTTCCCTCCTCCTTTGTCCTCGCTCCTTTTGGAAATGGGTGGATGGACAATAAAATAAGATTAAAAGTACAATTGCTAGATTTTTTCCTTCATCTGAGGTCACTGCTGTGTCCCCTCTAAAGCTGGTGATGCAAACCGGATGTAACAATATGTGCACACACCCCAAAAAAAGCCCAGACATGTCTAAATAATGTATAAATGATACATCTTGTTAGTCTTGAATTGCAGGTTCAGTTGTCTTCTTGTGCACCAAATGATCAATGTCCTCCTATTATCCTCATGCAGTCTCTCCAGTAACATTTCCAATTCTCCCCGCCTCTCTGCGGGTCTTTCATGTTGCCCTCTGGGAGCCAAACAAAACATGGTTTTCTACAGCAAATAAGGAGCTAAAACACCATATGATCAGCCATGAATTATTTGAATGCTATTGATTTGTAAAAAAAAATGGTTGCATTTCCCCTGAGACTCTGACCACAAGCACGACAGGAGCTGACTTGTGGAAAAAGCTGTGTTTTTCTGTGCTTGACGTTAAACTAACCTGTCGTTTTTAAGCAAATCGGTTAATGAGTAGATTTAGGTGCACAGCTTGTTATAGAGGGAGAAATATGTGAGCATGTGTTTGATTTTCAAGCATTGTCTGTGGATTACTGTGCTCTGCATGCAAATCTGCACTGCATTTAAGGGTATACTGTCAATTTCATGCTTTCTCTCTCTCACAGAGGCCTCAGTGCCCTGTGGGTAGATAGCAGTCAGAGAATATGGAAAAATAACAACCCTAAAAGGAAAAGCACCATATTCCCTAAACATCCCAGCTGAGCGTGAGCTAATGTTCACCATATTGTGTTATTTTCATGTTGATTTTTTTGTATTTTGCCCTGAAAGCCTTATTTAGATGGCAGACAAGATGTTTGAAAACAGAACAGCCTGTAGTCTCAGAGGACCGCTGAAGCTCTGCTAAAGGACCCAAACGAAGGCAGCAAGCAATTTAACAACCGAGGAGTTCCTCACACCCGCAGACAAGCCAGAGGACTCTAATAAACACACACACAATCACCACCATTAACACGACAGCTAGCTCAAATCCTCCGTGTCCTCTTGGGAGAGGTTTACATTTTTTCTTACCAGGGGAAGAATCCAATTTTCTGTCTGTGCTCAGGACCACATCTGCAGCACCTCTGCATCACCGAATCAAATCCAACTAAAACACTTTATTGCATTTTTTTTCTTTTTATTACTTGACCGTCCCTATAGGACAAGCTGATAACATCTGGAGATAAGTGCCACTCCAAGAAAGACTTTATGTTCATGGAAATGAGAAGCTAAGTTACCTTTTTAAAGTTAGTTTTTCAAAAGTCACTTTTCAATTACATCTGTCAAACATCATGAGGATGGTGCAAAGAGGACAAGTGGAAGAAACACACATAGGGTAATTACAAAATTAAAACAACCAATGAGGAAAAAATACCCATCTAACAAATCCTGACATCAGTCCAGATATATGATTAGGCTATAATTTGTAACTTCACAGCTGAGTGATATGAAACAGGTTAATAAAAGTAATTTATACTAGAGAGAATATTTGTGTCCAAACAGGAAACTACTGTTGTTTTTCTGTCAAATCTAGATGCTGACTGGGCTCGGTGGCTCTCCTACACAAACAGCTGTCCAGATGTGTAAACCTGATGTGTGGGTTAGGGTTAGGAGCTTCAAAATCCACAATCTGACTCCGACATCTTCTTTACTTTGCTCTGATCTCCACCAGCAGACTCGTCTCGGTCTCTGCAGTTTCAGGAGGAAACTCATCAGCTGATATGTGGGCGGGACTAAAAAAATAAACTCACCATGTTTGGTAGCTGAGTGATAAACACACACCTGACTCAACTGAAGGAAATTTGCCAACTTATTGTTTTTTTAAGGTGACTTTTAAAAGTGTGGTCCTGTTTTTTCTTTTAGATTATCCCTCTACAATGTTTAGTTTTGTGTCTTTATTTATTTTTGCCATAAAATAATAAAAGTAACAATAACTAAATGTAATACAGTATTAATAATCTAATAGTTCAAAATTACAACATGTCCCTGCATCAATCAAAGGAAACCAACAACGGTGTATGAGAAACGTTAATAAAATAAGAAATGGTCTTCAGAATTAAAACTCCCACTTCACAACTAAAATAAACAAAAGTCAAACAAATGAGCTATTTTTAGCAGTGTAAACATAGATAATAATAATAATAATAATAATAATAATAATAATAATAATAATAATAATAAAATAATAATAATAATCACTATTATTATTATTATTATTATTATTATTATTATTATTATTATTATTATACTGATAATAATAAATATCTCCCTAGATTTATCATTTATTTTAAACTGTTTTGACAAATGTGATTTTGTCCTTCACTCCTGCTTCTGAAATAACCCAGACTCACAAACAATAACGCTACACCTACGCAGACACAGTGTAACAGGAAAGGCGGGCTGTTTGAACGGAATAAACAGTGTGTGGGAATCTGATCGAGGCTCCTTTAAGAGTTTTTTTTGGCCACTAAAACCTCAGCGACACCCGCGCCTGTGCGTAAAGAGCATCCCTCTCAGATTTCTGATGCGCCTCCAGGCTGCTCCTGATTGGACGACAAGTCCCTCACGTCTGTATGATACTAATAGTTCACATGCAATTAATATTTAGAGAAAGCATTGCAGCTGCAGGAATATATTCACTAACACTTGTTTAAAAACTGGAAAACAAGCTGAAATAAAATGTAGAATGTGCAACATTGAAAAGGTGCAGAGATGCGCGGTGTCTTCTAATTGGGCGCTGTGTTCGTCATTCATATTAAACAGGCGCAGCCTATAGGCCTTCTGGCGATGCGTTTTCCTTCATTATTCTGGAAAAAGGCTTTGTTGCTGGAAAGAATATGAAATGTGTTGTGTTGATAATAATAATAAAAAATATTATTATTATTATTATTATTATTATTATTAATAATAATAATAATAATAATAATAATAATAATAATAATAATAATAATAATAATAATAATAATAATAATAATAATGCAATAAAACTATTTGGAAGATTGCACCGCCTTCGGAAACATGAATTCTTTCTTGAACATTATGTGTTGCACGCGCCCATCAGAAAACCATTAATAAATAAAAACACACACTCTAAGTTCCCCAAGTGCAGAAGTGAGATATTCCCCCTAATTAAATTACAGGAAATCCCGCAATTGTGGATTCTTTTGTGACTTTATAGTGGGGATGATGCGTGGCGCACGAGCAGGGAGTGCAGATTTGCGTTTAAAGGGGATTTGGGTCTATTAACGACAAAAGAGAGAGAGAGAGAGAGAGAGAGAGAGAGAGAGAGAGAGAGAGAGAGAGAGAGAGAGAGAGAGAGAGAGAGAGAGAGAGAGAGAGAGAGAGAGAGAGAGAGAGAGACGCAGTTCGTGGCACAGGGGAGACGCGTGTGCGTCAGGCGCGCTGAAGCGAAGCGGACCCGCTGATAAATGAAGAGACATCAAACCGAGTCATTAGAGAGCTGAGATATGAGAGTTTCAGTGCGGCGGGCCGCTCAGGGCAGGGACCCAAGGGGGTGCTGGGGTGTCGGGGGTGAGGGGGGTCCCACACTCTATTCCAGGCCCTTTTGTGTTTGCGTACTGGACTTAGATAAGCGGTTACAGGCTCCCTTGTTCCCATGGAAAATCCCGAATAAAGGGGAACGTTTTTTTCACTGCTGGTATCTGATTTCTACCCCAGATTGGTAAAAGGATTACAAGTGAGAGCTCCAAAGGGGGCTAGTGTATATTACAAAAGTTCAATTATATTTAAACGTGTGTTGCCGTTGAATGTTGGAAACTCTCCGTAGAAATTCATTTAGATGCATGCGACTATTAGCTGGAAATACACAAATAAATAAAAATGTCAATAATTTATTTTAGTATAAACATCAATTAATCTTTTGTTTTTTTAATATAAAAAACACGATTTAAATCCAAAAAATATATTTCACAAGCTACAGGTCGTCAACTTTCTGTTTTCATTTTTTTTTAAATAAACTTGTCTCTTCAAAAAACTGATTCCTTCTATGTGCGCATTTTGGATCCAAAACTAGCAGAAACTTAACTTTTTTCACGCTAAAATTCACCAATATGTTTTTTCTCCCCCAAAACAAAACAAAACACAAAGTTAAAACATTTTGCAAAAATTCAAGAATATAAATGAACAAACACATTTTCATGTTCTAATCAGGCTAAGTCATTTTCCTCAGAATTAATTAGACGCAACAGCCACGTGCAGACTCCTGCAGGAGAGAGTCACCGTGAGCATTTTAATGACCCCGTAATTCAATTAACCGCCTCCTTCAGCTCCATCATTGATTTGTGAGAGAAGAAGAAGAAGAAAGGAAAAAAGCTGCTGAAAGTTAAATTCTGCAAAGTAGAGCTGGCCTGTAATTGCTCAAGACACAGAGATCGGAGGGAAGGAGAGGGGGCTGGGCTGAGGTGGCCGTGTATAAATAGTGAGCACTCAAATACACAGTCACAACAGCAGGAGTGATCTCACCTCCTCTCCACCCCTTCCATCCGCCGCCGCTGTCAGACCTGCAGAAACAGCGTTCTCCGTGCAGCAGCGGTAACACACACACACACACTGAGAATTTCCACGGTGGATTTTTCTTTTTTCCCCCGCTCGTCCCCCCCTACACGAGCTGGACCACTACTGAGCGACCGAGCCGAGCCGACCATGGAAGAACTTACGGCATTCGTGTCGAAGTCTTTCGATCAGAAGAGCAAGGAGAGCAGCAAAGAGAGTATCACGTACAGGGAAGTTTTGGAGAGCGGCTTGACGCGCGCGCGGGAGCTGGGCAGCCCGGAGACGAACCTGCAGGACATAACGGACACCAACCACTGTCCGGTGCACCTCTACAAGGACCACGTGGAGCTGGAAAAAGAGAAACTCAAGGATTTTAGCGTTTCCAGGGCGACGGAAGGTGAGCTTTAGAGTTATTTTTTATTGTTTCTTAGAAATAAACGCCGAGAGGAAAGAAATTCTTCAGCGTTTTCTATGGGGAGGATCCTTTTCGCAAACAATAAATTAAACACAATTCTAAATCGCCTTTATTTGTGTCTTTTCATCTAAAAGTAGCAATTTAATGTGATTATTCTACAGATCGGGAGGCGGGCCCTGCGCGTGACCGTTTCTATTTTTTTTAACTATTTCATGATTGTTTTCAAACCTAAAATAAGAAAAGGTTTTACTAGTGTGCATAATTTATTTATATTTCCCACATTTTATTTTATGTATTCATTATCATTAAATATTTTATGCAAACTTTATTAAAGCGTAATTGTAGGATTTGCGCCAAACTCGTAAATTTTACGCACGGGATTTTATAAAAAAAATTATGACATTAAACGCATTCTTGGTGGCATTTTGCATCAGATGAGTCAAAAAGCTAAAGTTTTATGTTATAACCAACAAGGAGAAGGGTCTAGTTACATGATTGCAATAAAATCCTCCACGTGCGTCCCAGAAATCACCGTTTTAGACCGAGACCAGCCAAACAACTCTCCCTCTAAAAGGCTAGTTTATGACGTGCCTATGAAGCGGCGTCAAACAGCGGGACAGGCCTGCTTCTCACTCAGCAGCCAGACAATAAGCAGTGGTTTGGGGTTTCCAAACATTTTAATTTGGATTTATATAACGCTCATTTGTCCGCTTCTGGCTAAATCCAATCGTCAGAGATCAAGACTTGTTCCATCTGCAGGGGGATTAGCTTGATACACATTTAAATAAAATCAATCAGCTCCCAGTTTGCAGATGAAACACTTTAACATGAAAATATAGCAGCCGTTATTGGTTATTTATATACAGTCTAAAGGCCGGAAATAGATGGAAGTAAAGTGAGAACTGGGATTTTGTTCCATAAACCTCACGCAGACGCCTGCACACTGACTGATTTAGGAGCTTTGACAGTATAGGCCTCAGCAGAAGCAAGCTGTTTAATGTTTATGTGTTGCTGATGTCAAACAGCCAGGCCTCGTGCCCTGCAGGGTCCGGTGATGACTGTTTATGACTGACCCGGATGGAGTGAGTAAAACAACACCTGATTTTTTCCCTCTCCCCCTCTCTTCCAAAATACGGGCCTTTTAACAGGAATATACGAGTGTAAGGAGAAAAAGGAGGACGTGAAATCCGAAGACGAGGACGCGCAGGGAAAGCTGAAGCAGCGGCGGAGTCGCACTAACTTCACCCTGGAGCAGCTCAACGAGCTGGAGCGCCTCTTCGATGAGACGCACTACCCGGACGCGTTCATGAGAGAGGAGCTGAGCCAGAGGCTGGGACTGTCCGAGGCCAGAGTGCAGGTGAGAGCTCACCACGAACCCTTCTATTAAGATTATTAATAATAAATGGTTTATATAAAATCATCAAAACCTGCAGGAGTAAAGGGGGTCAAATCATAATGTAACAAATCCTGCTCGTCTTTCCGATATAGACTTTGAGAGGCGATGTTGTTGTTTTCGCTGCAGGTTTTGCAGGTTAAGTCAGCTTCTGTTAAATACAGAAGTTACAGTAATAAACTCTAAGGTCCTACGTTAATGCAGCTCCTCCACTGCGCACTGAAACGAGGAGGAAAACAACACTGTGAATTTCGCTCCACTTTGTTCTCAAAATGTCTGGAAATGTCATGAATAATAAAGGTAAATAGGTTGAACTGGTTGTGCCTTCTAATTTTTAAAAGCAACCGAAAAAATTCCAAAAGATATCCCAATTTAAAAAATATATAAACATGGGTTAACGCATGTTTCTACGCTTTTCTGACAGCTTCTTCAAAACAAAAGATTATTATAAAACATATCCAGCATTTAAGTGTATTGATAAAAAATGTCATAGTTTTTATTGTAATATAAAATAAATTCCCACTAAGGAGCCATGTTTGAAATTTATATAGAAAAAAATTCTGTGGTTTGTAAAATTTATAACAGACTTTTATAATCCCTCCAATATAAATATTTATATGGACATGTAATTATTATGACGTCATGACATAAAAACTCTATAAGTTCGATTCGTGTCAAACTGGCGCAAATGCTGCACACCACCCGGCATGTTCTGATCCCCAGCGGGGGTCAGTAGATCCGGTCCCATGCAGCAGCCTGTGGAGGAGGAGGGATAAAAAATCCTCCCCAACAATCATTAAAATGAATGAAGAGCCTGAACGGCTGCTTGAAGGGACGCGCTCTGATGTCAACTCGTATCCCTCCTCATTTTCTTTGCAATATCTGCCACCGGCTTGATGTAGTGTCCCCATAAAGGCAGATTAGAAATAACTCAATTGCGGACCAACTCTGCTGCTGTTCAGAAGGATCTAATCGGATGAATAAGCCCCATTATGGAGCTTCATGAGCGCCGTTTGGAGATGAACATTGTTGGACTTGGGTTGACGGTGTGACGCGGGATCAAACTACAACCTCCGAGCTAATCCAGGGTGTTCATTATAATAGTTTATGACCGGGTGCAGCTCATAAACGGGCTGTTTTCTCACATCTGATGGCCTCGTGCACTTCCGGTGTGTTTGGCGCATGCAGTTGTTTCCCCTTCTCTGCAGCAGGCTGTGAAAGCTGCGCTCTGAGCA
This sequence comes from Nothobranchius furzeri, assembly GCF_043380555.1. Classification (NCBI taxonomy): domain Eukaryota; kingdom Metazoa; phylum Chordata; class Actinopteri; order Cyprinodontiformes; family Nothobranchiidae; genus Nothobranchius; species Nothobranchius furzeri. The sequence goes on along the minus strand of NC_091754.1, from coordinate 29,577,147 downwards.
GCTGTCAATGAATTTAATGGAAAGTTATGAGAGCTCGGTGAGGAGCAGGCAGTAATTCAGTTAGGACTAATATCTTTGGCTTTCTGGCGTGCTGCTAAATTAAATGTCATTATTCACTGTCTCTAATAAAAAATCAAAACGGAAATGAGATTAGGGTATTTGTGAAGCGCATCATTGAGTGGTCCTTAATGAAGAAATAACTGTCTGAACCAGTGTATTTCACTTTGCTTAACATACTGGCGCGTAATTGGAATTGATCTTCGGGCCGTCTATTGGGCTTGATTTATCTGAGGACTAGCGTGCGTAAAAAAACACCTGGGATAGTAAATACCTCAATAATAATAATAATAATAATAATAATAATAATAATAATAATAATAATAATAATAATAATAATAATAATAATAATAATAATACACGCTTTCGGTGTAATTAAAGAGTGACAGATTTTTGCGCATCAATCTGCGCCCTCTGCGGTCGCTAATTTCGCATCTGTAAACGATAATCATTGCTGGAGGTGGTAGGGGAGGGTGGGGTGAGAGGGTGAGAGAGGTGGGGGTGTAATATTATTCAACAAGGCAAATTAAGTTGATGCTGATTAACAATACTCTCCAAGCCCGCAGCGTTAAAGACAGACAGCACATTGGAGGATGGTTAAACCTTCTTAACGACAGAATAGTCGCAGCCCTCCTGCAGTAGGTTGGCGTGTTGTTGTGGAGCTAGTCTCTGCTTCATGCAGTTTATAAATCACTACCAGTCATTTCCCAACCAGCTCCTACTTGAATGAACCCTCAAACCCTCAAAGGTCTTATTTCTGCACTGGGAGCTGAAAAAGCAACAATAAAAAAAACTTATTTGAACAAACAGTGAAACATTTTTACTTCATTATTTACATGTTACTTTAAAATAATATAAAATGCAATAATAATAATAATAATAATAATAATAATAATAATAATAACAACAACAATAATAATAATAATAATAATAATAATAATAATAATAATAATAAAATAATAATAATATAATAATATAATAATAATAATAATAATAATAATAATAGTAATAATAACTGTTGTTGTTGTTATTATTATTATTAATAAACATTGTATTTCTTAAAGAAATCCTTATGAAAAGATTCCATTTTGATTTTGTCTGATTATAATATTATGATCATTTTTAAATTTCCAGCTATTTTTATTTTTTCATAATCAGAGCATAAATCTAGATAATTTCTATTGAAAAGGTAATTTTTAGGTCTATTTTAAATTTTATTGTAAATATTTGCAACGAGTTGGCCTCCTTTTGTAAATCCTAAATGATTCCAGCTGGTGCTGGCAATAATAAATGTAACATTATTTTTCTTCTGTGAAATTAAACGCAATTTTAATGCATCGCCTTGCTTTTTAAATGCAGGTTTGGTTTCAGAACAGAAGAGCAAAATGTCGAAAACAAGAAAACCAAATGCACAAAGGTAAATATATCTTCCTCTGTTTGAACCATTATTTACATTTTATTAATAATATTTTAAGATAAGATTATTTATATAGTTTGACTTTTTAAATTTCATGTGGACAAAACTCCTCATCTCACATAACAAACACTGTCTGGCTGCCTGACAGACATCTTTCCCTTCTCTCCAGGTGTGATCCTGGGCAGCGGGAGTCACCTGGACGCGTGCAGAGTAGCACCCTACGTCAACATGGGCGCCCTCCGAATGCCCTTCCAACAAGTAGGCCACATTTTTGTCTTCTCATGAGTTTACAGACCTAAAAACAAACAAACCAGGGGAGTCAGCGTAGCTAAAAAGTCAAATTAACACAGACAAATCTTATTGATCTGCGGTGAATTATCATATAAACACTTAGAAACTTTGTGTATTTGGCTTTTTTTGTGGAAAAAGCAGCTGCTGTCAAATTTAAAAGCATGAAGCATTTCCTTCAGACTCCTGCAAGGAGCTGAACGGGAGTGTCGGACATACATCATTTGGGCAGCAGTAGCTCAGGTGGTAGAGCGGGTTGCCTCATGATCGGAGGGTCATGGGTTTGATTCCAGCTCCCGCCAGGGGTATCCTGCTGTTGTGTCCTTGGGCAAGACACTTCACCCAACTTGCCTGTGTTAGTGGTGGTCAGAGGGGCCGGCGGTGCCAAATGGCAGCCTCGCCTCTGTCAGACCTCCCCAGGGCGGCTGTGACTACAAGTAACTTACCATCACTAGCAGTGTGTGAATGTGAGAGTGTGTGAAAGCGTCTTTGGGTGTCTAGAAAAGCGCTATGCAAGTTCAATGCATTATTATTATTATTATTATCTGATCTGCTCATATCTGTTTGGGACTGCTGTGTTGTCCGCTTGACCCCGGTGAAAAGCAGTGGCCTAATTAAGCCAACAGTGCAGCAGGCGTGAGCACATAAAAGGGATGATGAAAGCGAGGAATGGATTGGGCTCTGATGGATATTGGCGTTGAGCTGCACTGGCAGGGGTGGAGGCTTGGAGGCCTGCATACTGAAAGAGGCACGCTGCATGAGGCTCACGCTGGCCGTAGGCGTGCACGGATACAAATATTCCATATATGCTTATAAAATCCTTGCAATGGCCACTGGTCTCCTAAGGTGACATGTAAAATCCTTCTTCACTCCAAAGTAAATACGCTCTCTTGTAAATTGTGTTACTGTGTTACTTGCAAGCCTTAAGCAGAGTTACTCTAGTAGATTAGTGCTTCTGCATTTTAATGAAATGCCACGGCACAACAAAGTTAGAAATGAGTCTTCAGAGCTGCAGTTTGTTACCTGATGTTAAGATTTATGTAAAATATTCATGATTTTGTTTGCAGAAGCTTTTGTTCAGACGCCTTTGCAGTCTTTTTAGCTTAAATGATCTTTTAGTGTTTATTATTCCAATTGGAAAAGAATCAAAGGAGCAGTTTTTTTAAAGCTGCACTGAAACTTTGTATAATTCTATTTTTGTTGGAGAAGAAAGCAGAAAATGTTCGAGTTTTCCTTCTTCCTGTGGTGTTTGAAACTCACGAGGAATGGCAACAGGCTCAGCTCTCCCTCTGAAGTACGCTGAAGCTTAATTTTCACCTACTTCTCATAAAATAATTGCCAAGAATGTGAAAACTGATATCATGTGCTCCACATGGTTTCTCTTTTTTTGACTGAGGAATACGTCTGAATAAATAAAATTTATAACTCCAAATACGTGAATGTCTTTTTAGTGCAAAAAAAAAAATTGTTTATTTATGCAATTGAATACATAATCAGGACAACAAGACTGCGTATTTCCAAGGGTATAACCGAGCCCTCAGTGTAAATTAAAGAAATCTGTTCGGGGTCCTGGAAGTACTTTGATTCTTGGCGATTACGCTGGATGTGGTGTCTGCGAGCGATGTATGATTCATTAACTTTTAGAATAGCTGACATGAAAAAGAGTACAAGCCGTGACTGTTTTCTTAGAAAACACAGAGTAAGCAGCAGCTTTGGGGGGGTTTAATCGTGTCAGACTGTGAAACCAGAATCCCCAGCTCTCCTCATCAGATTCATATGCTGACTTGAACTTTTTGCTCCTCTGCAGGTTCAAGCACAGCTCCAGTTGGATGGAGTCACCCACTCCCACCCTCACCTGCACCCTCACCTGGCTGCTCATGCTCCCTACCTGATGTTCCCTCCCCCTCCTTTTGGACTACCGATCGCGTCTCTCGCCGACTCGGCCTCTGCAGCAGCAGCAGTGGCGGCGGCAGCCAAAAGCAACAGCAAGAACTCGAGCATCGCCGACCTGCGACTCAAGGCAAGAAAACACACGGAGGCTCTGGGACTCTGACCCCACCGGGCTGCCCCTCCGCTCGCCTGATGCCCATAATCGCCTCTCACACAAGACTGAGCCTGTGAAAAGGGCCGTGACACTCACAGCTAAAACTAAAACAAACAAAAACACTGAGTGAAAGAGAGGAACACATACAGACAGAGAGAGAGAAAGAGAGAGAGAGAGAGAGAGAGGAGAGGCGGTGTGTGTGTGTGAGAGAGGAGGAAGAGGAAGGGAGGTGGGGGAGAACAGAGGAGGAAGAAAATACTAAAAGGAGGAGGGAGCAAGAAAATTGTCACAAAACCAGCTGCCAAAACAAACCACTTGTAGAGAACGGTAATTAAATACCTATGAAATCACCTTTCACTTTTCGCCCAACAGGCAGGACTTCTGCGGAGTCAGTGGCTCAGTCCACTCCAGGCACAGATCACATCCCAAGGACCGTACAAACACATGTGGATGTCTGTCTGAGGGCCGGGGCCCGTCAGGCCAGAGGACGTTAGAACAAAGCAGGCAGCAGCAGGGTCCAGAGCAAAGACTCGCTGAGCCCGGTTTGCCGCTGTCCTGAAGTGCAGAGGGTTGAGTTTGGGGGAACACACCTCACCGAACTAAAGGAACGGCTCTCACCTTCACGCCCGACCCGCGCCCCTCTTTCACTAGCTAAAAGAAGAAAACAGTTAAAAGAAAAAGCAAAGGCCATATTTGTCTCCAACCACTGTGTTCCCTGCTGCTGCCAAGTGCATGAGCTCTGATGGAGGACCGCTCTGGGACCGGTCTCCATCCCCACCTGACGTAACTGCTCCACAGCTGTTTTCTAACACTGCCATTTGACATGCTCACAACCCCTCAACGCCAAACGTCTCTATCACAGTCTGAAATTCTCCCTCTTATGGACTCGTGCAAAAACAAAGCGACAATTCCTTTTTTCTTTTTTCTTGGCTGAGGTGGAGAGAGACATCACTGTCTGTGAACGGCAAGACTTGGTTTGCATTTCTCCTCGCGGCACGGTCTCTCTATCTCTGTTTCTGTCTTGTTGTGTTGTATCCTGGGTAAAGAAGTGAAGATGGCCTTTGCACTTCAGGTCTTTTAAGTGGGCGTTTACAAACGGCACTACAAGCAGATACTACTTTACTAATTCAAAGGGTATTGGGAGGGGGGTGGGGGGGTTTAATATCTTCATGTGATCAGCAAAGGGTACGTTGAGGATCTTTGTTATTATTATTTTTTTTGCTTTTGTAATTTTGAAAATATGAAGAAAGCATCAGTCAAACTGAAATGCAATGGTGTGCAGTTTAAGTGCAATACTGTAAATAGCAGAAAAAAGAAAAAAAAACAGCTAGCATTAATCCTCGATGATAAAAACCCAATGAATTCTCTTTTTTTGGTTGTTTTTCATGCACTGTTGGAGAGTTGCTTTTTGTTTTTTAATAGTATTTGTTGGACAAATCAACCAGGTGCCATACGTCCCAAAACACATTTATACTGAGAAGAGCTTGCATCAACAGGGAAAGCTGTTGAGGAAAACATGAGCACACCTTTGGATGTCAGAGTCTGAATAAATCTCATAACGAACGTCACTAAATACAATTTCATCTAAGGTTTTAGGCAAAAGCAAGAAACAGGAAGAAACTCAATGCAGCTTTGTTTTGCATGTAATATGTGATGTTTTATTATATGTCAGATTAAACGTTTCAAATTAGTGAGGAAGAAACAACGAGATAAAATTTTACCATTATTATTTCAACATGAATTCAAGCAGCGCTGTGCTAAATAGATCAGTCAGGTCGGTCGTTTTCTCTGTTGACAGAAAACTTTATATATGTCTCCACTTTAAATTAAACATATGGGTGTTTTATTTATTATTTTGTCTGAAAGTTTATGAGAGATGAACTACAAGTGTACATTTTTACCTGGCTTTGCATTTATTTTTGTATGTTTTTAAAATGTTGGCTTTGGAATAGGAGGTGTGGCTGTAGTGCATTGTTTGCCTAAAAAAGGAAAAAAAATATTGTAGCGTGTCTGAGTTTACAAAGATTTCAGGGATGGTTGAACAAAAACTCTACTCCATGGAATTTGTTGTACCCATGAAAATGATTTCCATTTCATATGCAAGCATGCCTAACATGACTCATCGCATCGTACAAGTTGTTTTATTTTTTTCCTCCCCCTTTTTGATTCACAAAAATATGAATGTACATCTTGTACAAGTACACTATCAATAAAGTTATAAGTATTTGTATTTGTGTTTTTACATGCTTTTTTTTTAAAGCTGTTGGCTTTTATGGTGGAGATAATTTTAACCAGGACAGCCGTAACCAGATTTTCAGCAACCACCCTCCTGTTCTTGTCCTGCTGATTCATTCTTTAAATATGTTGCATGTTCATCTTTGGGTTTAACGCTGAACTATCTCAGTACAGAACCAACGTTCATGTAGATTTGGTTTGCTCAAACAGTGCCTTGCACCAATCAGAGACATTTGCACTGATGTTAAAGGCCAGATGAAACTCAATTCCCACTGTTTACCTAAGAAGTGGTGCTTTATTGCCACACAATGAGAGGAAAGACTTTGAGCAAAATGAGAACAAAAAATAACAAATTATTCATGTTTCAATTTCGCTCAAATGTATAGATCAAATGGTTTTAGGTGTTACATTTTGGAATGGTTATGGACAGTTAATATCTTACCTGTTATAAATAGCCTTGTGAATGAAACCTTTTTTTTCTAATGAAAAAATGGACTAAGAGCTAGTTCAAACAAGAACGGAACCTAAGTGGATTGCTGCCACCTTGAATCTCAAAAACATTTTAGTATTTGATCAAAATGCTAAAACTTTGTACGTTCATCAGATTTGTAAAGCACGACTTATTTCTCCAGAAACCATGTGATATTTAGTCTGAAATGGTCCCAGCTTACACCAAGAGCACCATTTAATGTAAAAATGTATGCAAAACAGTCGTTTTTGAGACTAAAGTTGTTTACAAATGGCAGCAACCCATTTTGGGCATGTCCCTGTCCAAACTAGCTCATTCATCTGGTCAAAATGAACGTCCATTTCTCCAAACTGAGGTCATTCAAACAGCTTCTACTACAGGTAATATATTAATAGCTCACAACACATCCACAGAACTTCAAGATTTGAACAATTATCAGATGGTCAGGACTGTTTCAAGGCGACATGCATGTATGCACCATGTGCATGCTCCCTCCACTTGTTCCACACACACATGCAGCATTCTGCACATCTAAAAGCATTTTTCAAGTGCATTAACTTCCTCTGGGAGCCCGACTCCAGATGTGTGTGTACAAAGTAATTACTCCGTGTGCTATAGAGGCTTATTGTCTGAAGCCCGTACACAAAATTAGCCCACATGGCGACCTGTTGAGTGCTGTACCCCCAAGAAGGTCGCTACACATTTAATTTGTACCTCTTTGCTCATACATCAAGATTGAGTGATATAGTTGCAGACTGATGGCTCTGTATTTACCCGGTGACCCCTCTGGTTGGGGTCTGGTCTGGATATAACAGCATCCTTTTATGTGTACTAATAATTGGTGAGGCAACATTCAGCCATCAATCAGCCCCCAATGAGCCATGGGTTTTTTGTCAACATGTTTGAGCACATAAACTATTTGTGTTGGCCACATTTAACAAATACACAATAATATAATAATAGAGTAAGGGAAGAGGTAGGGTCTGTGTGAGAGGGAGAGTCAGTGTGGGGGCATTTGGTGGACGGCTGGAGTAAAAATTAATCACAAATCTGGTTTTACCGCTTTTGCTGTTTTAATGGCTGCATATGTGTTGTTCAAAGTTATAACTCACTTCATGTTTTGGCTTAAATTAACACATTTCCAAGCACTGGTTTTGATCTCCAGAAACTTAGTGTTGCTGATCTGATTTTCTCCTTTTCCTTTCCTTTCTCCGTCTGCTTTGGGAAACCAGGAATCTGTGTCGCGGTGCTATGCAGCGCTAGCCTAGCAGAGGTCAAGTGCTCAGGGGTCACGTGAAAATAGTTTTTATCACATTTCATTCTCATAATCCTCTTTGAAATGTCACACACAACTATGATCAGATGGAATGTGGGCTGTCGTAGCCTCGGCGTTAAGCTCTTGGTGTGAAACGACAGAGCTCGTAGGCCAGGAAGACGGCATAAATTTAGCTCAAAGACATAGAAACTGAGCTTTGTTTTAAAAAGTATATCACAATAACTTCTAGAACTACTTGACGCGTCTTTAGAAATAAGAATCTGCTTGGTTTAACTGGGAGTTTCTGTTCGTGAAACAACTTTAAGGTCCCCGAATCTCGACTAAATCCCGTTCTGGTAGTTTGACTCGTAGCTTGAAGTGAAGCCAGAGAAACCTCAGCTGAAAACAATCGAGCCGAAGTGCTGAAGTCACTCCGGTCGGCCATGGATCAAAGGCTTCCTTTCATCCCAGTTTGTTTGGGCTAGACTTTGTGTGCTAATGCTCATAAATGTATCTGGAGTCATCAACAGTGCAAAGCTGCATTAAAACTAACGCTTTAAGTCTGGGTCAACATCGTCGTTTTGCAGCCAAAGTGACAAAAAGTTAGAAAAAAGTAAAAGCAGGAACAGAGTGGCATCAGTTCTCACTGCGTTCATGTGTTTGTGTTACACTCATCATCTGTTTGATTCCACTTCAACCATCCAGCCCTTGAGTTATACAGGAAACCTTTACGTATCAGTTTAAATCCATAAAAGTGAGTTTATTATAATTCAAGCAACTGATTCATAATCTGGTGATTTTATTGTGCTTTATTGTAATATTTTTGTGTTTTTTAAAAATAAAAGACGATGTAGCTGAATATAGATTTTTTTGGTTTGTAAGTCTTTGATGTTCTCTGACTAAACTTCTGCAACACTAAATGTCTCTTCGGTTCAGTCCATTGTATCTAAAGTGTTTCCAAACATGTATAATGTTTAGGAAAATTTTTGGTCTGAACTTTCCTTTCTTTGTCAAAAGATTGATTTTATGTTATTGGAAGTGTTCTAGATTTATTATGAATAAATGAAACAGCAGGTAAGTCAAACTTTCTCCCTCATTTCATTCAATTGAAAAATCAAAGAAGAATGATCAGAATTTATTTAAGTTGTTTAATCATTTTTCAGGATTTAACTCAGTGGTTTCAGAACTTTTCACCTTCTGACCTACAAAATAACAACGGCACAGATTTGCAGCTCCTGAACACTGAATGAGAAATGAGATATATGATTTCACAATAAAAGCGCAAACCACTTCAACTCATAATAATATACCATTGCGGGCAGCAGTAGCTAAGGAGGTGGAGCGAGTTTGTAAGATCGATCCCGGCTCTTGGCAAAGAGCGCTGCTGTTGTGTCCATGGGCAAGACATGTAACCTGAGGGACCAGTGGCACCCATGCTCAGCGGCCTCGCCTCTGTCAGTGCATCCCAGGGCAGCTGTGAAATCATCAATCGACTCTTATTTTATTTAATGTCTTTTTCTGATTGTGAAGTTAAACTGATTTCAGTTCTGCTAATATTTATTTAACTTTGGTAAATCTGAAACCTGAGGTTTGTTGTGTTTAAACTAATTATTACTTTTACATCTGGCTTAGGAAAAGGGTCTAAATGGATTTCAAAAAGATGAATTCAGATTCATGACTAAATGACTTTTGCTCAACAAACGCCAACAAGCCAATGAAGTTTCTGTTTTTTCTTCCTCCAAATACCATTTGGTTCATTTTTACTCCATCAGGTGTCACTTCAGAGAGCAGTGTCTGAGGAAAGTTACTTTAGAAACAAAACTATGTTTTTACTGTAAAGCTGGCTCCAAGTTTGCCCCCACTTTGTGGCATCAAACACAAAAACCACATCAGGCAAATTATTGCAAAAAAAAGAAGAAAACAGAAATATATATTATTTTCGTGACTAAAGAAAAAAAAAATCTAAGATCGTCAAGTTTCAATGAGGAATATTTACTGATATCTGTTCTCTTTACATCTGTTTTGTCAGAACAGTTGTAAATACAGCGTTGGTAAAATGCATTTAACCTGTATTTTATGATGTAATAAAAATGGAGGATGATTATTTCTGTGATCAAGTGGATACATTTTTTATTGATAACATTAAAATAAAACTCACACCATATATATACCTATATATTTCTCGACCGGAAAAGGGTGGCTTGCCAACTCCGGGTTGGAGGAGAGGTCCAAGTGGAGGAGTTTAAGTATCTCGGGGTTGTTCACGAGTGAGGGTAGGAGGGATCGGGAGATCGACAGGCGGATTGGTTCGGCGTCTGGAGTGATGCGGACGCTGAGCCGATCTGTCGTGGTGAAGAGGGAGCTGAGCCAGAAAGCCAGGCTCTCGATTTACCGGTCGATCTGCGTCCCAATCCTCACCTATGGTCATGAGCTTTGGGTAATGACAGAAAGAACACGATTGCGGATACAAGCGGCCGAAATGAGTTTCCTCCGTAGGGTGGCTGGGCTCAGCCTTAGAGATAGGGTGAGGAGCTCGGACATTCGGGAGGGACTCGGAGTAGAACCGCCGCTCCTCCGGATCGAAAGGAGCCAGTTGAGAGCTGAGCTGATCGCGGCTCCTGACTGCTTTACGGGCTGCCGGCTTGTGGAGCTATGGGATGGAAACCTTTCCACCCGGTTCTCCCCAGCGGCAGCTCTGCGCATCTCAGATCGCAGCGACGCTTGTCTGCTGTGCGGCTGCCGGCTTGTGGAGGTCTCGGAGACCTCTGTGTTCCACCCGGTTTTACCCAGCAGTCAGCCCGGCGTATCTGTGACTCAGAAGCTCTGGTGTTGTGCACAGTTAACTCCGGTTGTAGCTAGGTTTCTACCTCCGTTAGCTTAGCTCCCACCTCCGCGTTAGCTTTGGGTTAGCTTCATGTTAGCTTGTAGCTTGTTCGACCGGGTGTCGTCAGTTGATCCCAGCCTTACAGCCCAACCCTCAGCTCCACCTCTCTTCCCCTTTGTGGAATTGTCTGGGCTTGACGGACCCTGTGACACGGTCAAAATGGCGGTGGTGGTCACCTCCCATTTATCTTCAAAAATGTGTTATTGAACCCTATGGAAACCCATTGTCCAGTATTTATATGTCGATGATATATACATATTGTATTTTATTGTTTTTAACATTTTGTTATATTTTTTTTATAAAAAAAATTGTATTTATTTATTTAGTTTTTATTTTTGGGATTAGTATACATTAGCATGGTGTTTTAGTTTTTGCAATAATTATGTTACAAAACAAGTAGAAAACCTTCTCCATCTGGTCTTTTTTAAACTCAAGAAACTCCCCAAGTGGAGGAGTTTAAGAGGAACCTCAAATATGAAGACAAGTTGCTCTAAAGAAGTTCCAAGTATCTCCGCTACATGAAAACTCAGTTGTAAACTCCCAAAATGTTTTTTTATTCACACAATCTTAACTGTTTTCAAACTATTTTTGAGGTACGAGGGCAGCCATGTTTTCGAGCGCGCAAGGCATTGTGAGACGATGACGCAAACTGGTTGTAGACATTAGCTTTTGCGTTAGCATTTAGCATAGCTGTTGTTACAGAGAAGGGTTACAATGACACGTTGTGCCGCTTTTAGTTGTGACTTCCGGTCGAAGGACAACAACGAAACCAATGTGTCCACAGCTTTCCTCACGAGAAGATTGTTATGCTAAACATTTAAAAGAAACCAACAAACGGGAGGTCAATAGGGCTGAAAAAGATGAAATATGAGATCTGGGGTTCATGGTAAATGTTGGTACCATATTAATGTTTGATATGCTCTTCACTTTATTATTGTAACAATGCCAGTGCTCATATTAATTTAAAAAAGAGTATCATTAGGTATTATTATGAACATTAGATTGGAGGCATGAATTACTAGTTAAAATATATTTTGAGGACACTTATGTTTGTAGCTTAATGTTTTATTTGGCTAAAAACTGTTGTTATGTATTGCCCACTCTTAATTTGGCGTTTGGTCTGAAGTTCTGACTTGTCAAGCTATTGATAATGTGGTAGAACAAAACTATGTGTCATTAAAATGTGTCCATGCCTCATCCACGTCTACATGAACTTCTACCGTGTTAAACCCTGTATGCCTTTCGGTTCAGGGTAGACCATCCTTATTTTGTTAACAGCACAAGATGGGATGACTCTGCGTTTTCTTCTCCCTAGCTAGCCACACATCTACCAGGTAAACTGGCGATCTGATGGATACCTATAAGACCTAAAAATGGAAAACATGGACTACAGCAGTTTATATATGTTTACATTAATAAAACAGTAAGGTGAAGAACAACACCGTCCACTGAACTTGTGATTGTAACAGTGTAGCTCAGGGGCGGATTTAGGACTGAAGAAGATCCGGGGCTTAACACACGTGCACGCGTGCACGTGCGCGCGTGCGCACACCCACACGTGACACGCACTAGTCAACATCATATATATTACAAATCACAAATATTTTCAAATAAGACTCACAAACTGAGTCAACACCAGTCTCATCAAAGCTGGGGTTCTGTCGCGGTACTTTTGGTCTAAAAAACGTTCTTATGTCCATCTTTACATTTGCGTTTCAGGCAGAGACTGTAGAAGAAGCCAGGCACTGTAGAATAAGCCGGCTGCTGAAGGGCTTCTTCAGTGGTGGACGCTCAGGCAGGCTGTTTACAAACTATTGCCAGCTGCTCCCTCTCTGTTGGACTTTGGTACTGCATATTACTTCCACATTTTAGATCTGGGGCTTTTCATAAAACATTCGGGGCTTGAGCCCAAGTAGTCGGGCCTAACGCCGCCATTGGTGTAGCTACTGTCTGGTTTCTATTTGGAAGCCTAGCACTAACCTGGCCATGGAGGCTAACAAGTGCTGCTCAAAGAATATCTTAATTGAAGCAAACTGCCTCAGCGTTTTGGTGCACAGTGGTGCACGGAGTATCTGAGAATAATGAAATAAAGTTGGTAAAGTTGTTTCACTGTATAATAAAGAAAATTCAGATAGTTTTATGTGTTTCTGTGATAATGTATAATAAAGGTTGTTTTATGAATGTTAAAATATATAAAATTGAACTCTTTGCAACAAATGCTCTCTATCTCTGTCGGCATGGGCCTGCCTTTGCTGCATGTGCGCCAGTGATTGAGCCTCACTCTTGCATCCTTGTTTCTCTGGTCTTCATTTTCTTCTGCTGACTTGCTATTTTCATCCTTGCTACCCACTTGCCTCTCAGGTTCAAACTGGAAAGGATGAACTGAAACTGCTCTCATTGTGCGCTGCACTGTCAGCCGTGTGAACCAGATATGCGGTGCAAACATATGACGTCACTACCCAATATGCTTTGGGAAGTAAATAGCAATGGCGGCCTCCTGCTAAATCAATTTTATTTAAATGTTACTTTAAGGGAAAACATCTGGCTTGTTTTTATGTCACATTTTTAACTTATGATAGCAAAGTATATGTTTTAGCGCAAACTTGACTTAACCCTCCCACTGTCCTAATGGGTGTGACCCCACGAGGAACGTTGACCATTGAGCAGGATTGATGGTTTATCCCTTGAGGTCCATGTAGCAGGGGTGAGGAGTGAGCACCACCTCACCCCTGCTATGTGAGGAGTCTGCGTCTTTAAGCGTAGGTTACTGCCCCTGTGACCTGGACCTGGATAAGCAGAAGAGACTGGATGGATGGAGATAAATAAAATAATTTCACGTGTGATGAACATGAATCCAATCTTATCAAAATGTCAACAGTTTATATGAAAATAACTTTATCATGAATTAATTATGTCTTTTGACTTTCATCTTTTAGAAAGCAAGCACACAATGCCTCATTGTTTTCCCTTTTTAACGTTTTCCAGCTGAAACACTGAGGATATGGTAGAAAGAAACCTCCAGCTGCAGGTGTGAATTCAGCCTGAAACGTACTTCACTGATGTGCTGACTAACAAACACTTCAGTGGAAACACTTTCAACAAATATGTTTCCTAAAATGTCAAATCTCTTTGCTGGAGTCTACTTCAAAGCTGTTTCTAATTACTCGACTTCAAACTAGTATTTAGACAACAAATTCACTCTGAAAAAGTAATCATTACATATTAATATGATCAATAATCTCAGCTAAACAGCAGTTTGATTTCCAGCCAGGCTGCTTGCTTCAGCCCTGCGTGATGCTGAATGCAGCACACTCATGTCCTGCAGCCACACAGTCATGTTTAACATCAGGTCAAATGAGGCAGGACATTTTATTACACTGAGATATTTAAATATTCAGCACATGCAAAGCATCTAGAAGTTTCATAAGAGTGAGATCATTAGCTGCATTTCGTTCCAATTGGAGAAATTCTCATTCCTCTTCTTGGAGCGAGGCTGCATAGGTCAGATGATGGGAGGCTGCAGACATGTTGGGATCGTGTGTGTGAGCCAAGTGGGTGATAAAAGTCTTCAAAGACGTTTGAAACGAGCTTTGTCATGGAAAAAACTTAGAAAAATGGAGACATTTTTCATCTTTTTGTGGCTTCTGGTCTGTGTTTAACCCCATCCAGCTTGTTCAAACACAAAAATGGCAAATGGCCTGTATTTGATATAGCGCCTTCTAGAGTCCTGGGACCCCCAAGGCGCTTTACAACACAATCAGTCATTCACCCATTCACACACGTTCACTTGCTGGTGGGGATGCTACATCGTAGCCACAGCTGCCTTGGAGCGTGATGACAGAGGCAAGTCTGCTGTACACAAGCACCACCGATCCCTCCGACCACCACCAGCAGGCAAGTTAGGTCAAGTGTCTTGCCCAAGGACACAACGACAGCAACAGATTAAGCGGGGCTCGAACCTGCAACCTTCCAATTACGGGGCAAACACTTAACTCCTGTGCCACTGTCGCCCACAAAACTCTGTGTCCTTCCTAAAAACGCATAATCTTGTTTTCCTCTTTGATTTATTAATGTCCTGGTGAAATCTTAATTATACCCTATCAACAATCCGTAATTCACACACATTAGTTATTGTTCTGGTTTGTGTTTGTATTTCCACTCATCTTACCTCCTTTTCTAAAAACTGTATTGCCTTAAAATAGAAAAAAAGGGGAAAAATCAATAACTAAAATTTATACAGAAAAAAATACATTTTAAGGGATCTATTTCAGGCAGCACAAAGAAAAAATAAAAGTACAAAGCCAAATCATACAGAGCATAAATGATGGTAAGTTAAACAGGAAGTGACCACTGCAACTTTGCTCCAATAACAAAAAGCTGTTAGAAAGTAAATAATCATCTATGGTTTTTCATTCAATTTATTTTAATTAGCATCTGGTTGATAAGCTTGATCCTGATTTTAAAATTCATTGTAAGAAAGAAAGAAAGAAAGATGTTTTAACAATAACATAAAGCAAAAAATATCTCAGCATCTATTTACAGACACAAATTTAATTAAAGTAAGTAAATAAAATAAATAAAATAATGAAAATATATAAAAATCTCTTATAAAATAAATGAAAATTGTTATCTTTTGTTTGTTTGTTTTCAGGTTTGGGTGTTTTCCTTGCTTGTGCAGCTTCGTCACCTCAGTAGACGTATTCAGCACAATCAACAATAACATAATGGAGATTAATGTGGTACAATCAGCCAGCACAAAGCAATCAGGCTTGGCTCAGGATACACTTAAAAAATAAATAAATAAACATACATGGTATTAGCAGAGATGGGCTGTAGCTGATCTCTTATTATCTGATCGTTGCTGCTGATTTCTGATAGCGACAGCAGCTTCACTGTCAGAATCCTAACAGCTTTGAACACTTAACAGTTAAAAAGTACATAATAGATTTAGTGATCATGAATAATTCATGGCTTTCATCTTAATAAAAGAGAGATCAATAAAAATGACTTTAAGAGAATTAATTTTTTGCAATTGTTTCTATCACTGATTGAGATCAGAGTAATTTATTAATGGATGCATTTGAACAGCGTAGAACGCTGAAACCACTAGCATAAAAAGTGACTTTATAATATTTAGTTTCAAAAGTTAGAAATAAAAATAGACTATTTACATTCATCCTAAGTGTGTTTACCACAGCCTCACACTTGTAGCCGCGTGACACCGTGACCTCTCACATCAATCAGTACTTTTAACTCCACGCTGCCGATAAAAAACATAAATAATACAAAATGCATTCCAGATAAATAAACATATCCCATGGCAGCTTGTTGGTTTTATCTCCTTCCATCTAAAATAACATCATGTCACACACACACACACGCACACACACTCATCTGACCTCTCACACTGCAGAGGTTTTCACTGGTGAAGAGCAGTGCCTTCAGGGGGGCCTCCAGACTTCCAGCAAACTCTCTGCACAAAGGGTAACATGTTGCTTTCCCACAAGGTGAACAATAGTGGAGTATTTCAAACAATAAAGACAAATGGGTCAATAAATTGCCTGGGAGAAAGGTAGCTTCCCCTGATTGCTTCTCATCTCTTCCTTTTCCAAATGTTTCCTACTTGTCTGACTGGTAATCGATAGCTACACATGCATCCTCCCAGCCAGCGCTGGCATGCCTAAGGAGTAGGTGTCAGTCAATGGAAGCCTTATAAATAGACTCAGGCTGCATGTGGACACATGAGGACTTGTCTTAATGGTGCAATGCCACAGTCCAAACTGTCAGCTATTTTACGTTTTTTCATAAACAGTTATTGTGTTATAAACACAGCCTAATTGTGATTTTCTTTTAATGTTTGAAGGATTGATAGTTGTTGCTTTTAGCTGGTCATCATCATTTTAATAAAGCAATCAACTGGTCTGCCAAAGATTTATGTTCAACTATTTCTACTTTTAACTTATTTTGGAAGAAAAAATACATTTTGGTGATGATAAGGTCTTCACAACCCAAAGAAGGTTCCATAAAAACTAACCAATAATCTCCCAAAACTGACAGAGTTAGGGATGGGTACAGAATTTTGTACTTTTTAGGCACCGACCAAAATCTGTGGCACCTACCCAAGACCGATTTACGTGGTATGAAATGGTACCTCGTCTCGATATCTGTCCTTCATTAAAACTCATTCGCTGCCAGCCGTTTCCTGATCGGTAAAGCCCTTCGCTGCCAGCGTTTCTTACTGTTTTTACTGTTTTTTTAAGAGTCACAGAACATTGTGTGCTAGGATGATGTCGACGCCAAAACAACCAAAACAACCAAAACAAAGTGGAGACTCACCTCTTACATCAGGTAGAATCCGCGCGTTTCGAGCGTTATCCGTTCTTTCATAATCCGTTGTTGAATTGTAACCGGCAGACGCTTTTCCGGTTTTCACCTCACTTTTTTTACAGCAGCGGCCCAAAACGATCTGCTAACACATGGATTTTCTGCTTCCTGATCACGTAACGTGTGACGTATGCGGATGAAGATCGGCTTTAGAGCTGGGATGTTTGTTCTCATGGTGCGGGGACTCGTTCCGACGCCCACACAGTAAAAAAAATGCTAATGACGACTTTAGTCGTCAATGGCAGTGAATGAGTTTACGAGAACTTGTGAGACAGTAATTAGCCAAGATAGAAAGCAGCGCATGCACAAGAGCATGATGTCATCAGTCACTGCAGGCGAGCTGTAAACAGAGCAAGCAGCATGGCAGAGAGAAAGCCTCTACAGTTTGGGTCCACTTCACTAAATGTGATGGCTGATGGGACGATGATGATGATGATGATGATGATGATGATGATGATGACAATCCAAGTGAGGCATCATTGTCCCTAGCTGCTCCAGCAGGTACAAATAAACAGTTTAAAGTGACTGTGTGTATTTTTCCTGGCAATAGGGGCAGTAGATGCCTAAATCATTGCAAGCAAGCAGTATTTTGGTGTTGGAGAAAGACCTTACCAACAGATGCCCATTAGGGTCAAAAAGCCCTGGGGAGTGCAAACTTTAGCAACATAACAAGCACATAAGACTCCCTTTCATCACTGGCAACAAGCAACACATTCTAACACCCGAAGCGGCTGAAACTGATGAAGGATGACCAAGCGTTTGTTGTTGGGAGGCCCAGCGCGTCGGGAGGCAACGCGCTGTGCCAGAGCGTCGCTTCTGACGCCCGCGGTAAAACGAACATTTCACCTACATTTAATTTCTAACCTCTAGCGATTTAACCTTCCCCTCGCCCCATCCTAACCTCAACCCAGTTTCTCTTTCTAAATTTCCCGTTAACTGTGTTTGAGAGGAACAATGCAACAAAAAACAAAATTTTTGCATGTGCAAGTGGGTTAAGGTTTGGTTGGGGGTGAGGGGAACTTTAAATTGCAAGAAGATAAAGGTCACAATTAACTAAAATCTCCGTTTTACCGCGAGCGTCGGAAAGCAACGCTCTGAAACAAACAAACGTCAGTTTCTGCCGCTTCGGGTGAGAGAATGCGTGGCAACAAGTGAAGAGGTAAATGTGCAAACCAACAACATTTAAGAATGAAGACATTTTTGTAACCGTTTGTTACAAACCAGTAAATGCTTTTTGTCCTCATGGGCTCCTGTAGAAGGAAACATGACATCTAATATGGCTTCGCCAGATACTTAGACCCGCTCCCATGTGTTTTAGACCTGATTTTTATGGTTATTTGTTACAAAGCCGCCAATATTTTTCAACAACTGGGCATCATTTCATTAATTTTCAACAACATTTTGATGGACATTTTCAGAAATTAATGGTAAGAACTACACATTGTCTCTTTAATATTACATTAAATTGATATTTTAGATTCCGGCTAATAGTGCGTTCGCTTTCTCCTCGGAACTCAGAAATTCTGACTTCCGAGTAGGAACAATCAACTGCCTGAAAAAGAACGGTTAAAGGAATGGAGAAACTGCAAAGACTTTTGCTTCAGTTTTAGTTGCAGTTTATAAAACTACAAACACCCACCCACTGAACAATTTGTTCAGAGGTGAAAGGAGAGGAACAGGATTACATGGAGCTGGGTTTCAGTTTGTGAAACACCATAATATTAAAATGCAAACAGTTGTATGTTATTAATTGTAATTGTGCTTTTGATTTATCTATCAAATATGGTTATATATTGAGAAAAAAGGTGAATAAAAAGAGACTTAATTAAATACTTAACACTCAAAAGTATCAAAACTCACTGAACGTTTCGCTTTCATGCATCTAAGGCGGGGGGTGGATTTTGTAGCCGTGGTGCTGGAATTTCAGCCATGTTGCAGGCTCCACGTCTGAGCCTATGTAGGGGACACACTGTGATTTCTAAACAGAAAATATAAACCTTCTGCTTAGCTGATTCCCAAAGTCTTAACATAGGTCAAATGTATTTTCACATATATAGGATGGCTTGGTTGGCTCATACTGATGATGATAAACTGTATTTTAGGCAAAGTGGTCCTGGGGCACACTGGCTGCTGTACACTGGTTCCACATCTTTTTGCTTGTACTGTTTCATAAACCATCTTCTGCCAGTCGAGACACAAATACATCACTGAGCAGACTTTGTGCAAATGTGTTTTAATACAAAAAGAATTAAAGGGCTCTAAAATGCCACAATGAGCTCATATTGAGTTTATTTATATGTCTTCCAGCTATTTTCTTCCAGCCAGATGATCACACAGTCTGCTGAAATTTCCAGAGTTACCTGAAAACAGAAGTAGGCATACCGGAAAAGGGAAAACACATCAAAACAATCTTCCATTCCAAAATAACTTTAAGAACTTTCGGCACAAAGTTTAGTTAGAGAAGAAACAGACAGAATAAAGAGGTGACTTCTTGCCCTAATCAATTATAATCCTACGGTTGTTTTCCAGATATTAGCAGGGGCATTCTCAATCCCAGCCTGCATAGATGATTTACCAACAGTTAAAGAGACATCAGCAAATGAAGCAAGGCGGCTGTTTGCTTTGAAGACGGCAGAGTTCCTAATTACCCTTATTTACAGGACACTTCTGAGCAAAATGCCCTGTTATGCCGCCTTGACAATTGTAACTAAATTCTCCTTCTCTTGGTGGTATTATTATTAGTTTCTGCTGGCAGATGTGTAAAAATATAGTTTTTGAAGTAAAGGGCAGCTAACCCCATCGTGAGTTATTAGACTTGAGTTGGGGGAATTTATAGAGCATTATTGACGGCCGCAAACCCACAAGGGATGTCACACACAAAGAAGCTAACACAAACAAATGTTCTCTATCGTAGAATGCATTTTTCCTGCTTTCCTTTTAGTCTGCACAAAAATAAAGCAGAACGGCTCCTGTTAAGTCCTATCCTCTATAGAAAACTGGACAACCAAGAGGAAGTAATGGAGTTAAACAAGTCTAAACGAGTGATGCATGTTGTAATGGACATAGTGTTCATATAGAAAAACACACAGCCCTCTGCAGAGCGTGCGTATTTAATATTAGTCAAACATTCATTTGGCCATCATGCAATGCTAAATCCTCAAGTTTGGCTGCTAAACCTGACGAACTCTTCCTCCTCTCTGCTGTTGTTCTGAGACCCAATTAGACGTACATTTACCACACAACGCTACAGTTGGAGGCCAGAGTGCATCTTTTTTTTTTCTACTGGAAAGAAGCGTGGGAGAAGCGCATGCTGGTGGTTTTACCCGCCAACACACTGTGTTGGCTGCGGTGCATATCAACAATAACTAATAATGGCTGCAGGTAAACAGCAGATGGAGATGAGAGCAAAGGTTGCTTCATATTTTATAGATCCAATGTAAACCCAATAATTACCTCAAAGAGAGACTAAGTGAAAACCCAAAGCTGTGTTTGAACTGTGTGTGTGTGTGTGTGTGTGTGTGTGTGTGTGTGTGTGTGTGCAGCGGTGTAATTGGTCTGTTTGCAACAATCCTGCCTTGTTTTTGAAATAGTTTATGTGTCTCCTGATCCCAACGGTCCGATAAGCATGGTGCTGTAGAGTTCCCTGTGGAGGTCAGACTCACTGAGCCTTTTACCCCCGCCCTCCTTTATCTGAGATGCGATAGCTCCCAGCAGGCCTGAGAACGCGGGCCTTAATGTTCTAGATGGAAGGTGCCATGAAAGGAGACAATTATCAGGCCGGCAGCAAGGTCTCCCAGGGTTATGGTTTTAGTCACATTATTTCTCTTATGCATTTTTTGAAGCGGAAGCTTTAAACTTTAATAGCCCTGGGGTTACTTTTGATTTTCTTTTCTCATTCCTTTGGATGTGTGTGTTTGTGCAAGGGTGTATTGTAGGGGGGCATTTTTTTGATGATCTAATTGGCTATTATTGGATGCTTTCAGGCAATAACGTTGTGCTTTTAGGTTTTGCGTTAAAGTGCAGTGTGTGCAATATTGAGTCAGCTCCACACAAGCCCTTTTTACACCCGTCAGCATGTCGGTCCGACTGTGGCAGCTAAGCTATTCTTACACCAGAAACACAGACATGGCAAGAAATAAGGTGAGGGACAACTATGAAAACTACATTTTATCTGTGATGGAGCAAAAAACTACAAAATGACTGTCATACTGTGTAAAATTGACCCATAATACAAGCTTGGACACAGATAACCTGAATTAAAAAAAGACCTTAATGGCATCTGAAAGGCTGATGAGACAGCGACCAAACTTACAAAACAAAATCCTGCAGGAAGTTACAGGAGCAGGTGGGATTTGATGATCAGGAAGAAACGTGGTTTCTTCTACAGGCAGGGTGATTACAGAAAGAGCAGCTAGTTGGAAACGGGAGTGGAAAGTATCAAAACATCGTTTATAAAGCAAGTCTGTAAAACAAACAGAAACTTTGAGAAAAATAGCAAATCAAAGCTATAAACAACAGACAAAACCTCAAATTGTGATAATAAAGTTGGTGCAGGTAACAGATAGTCCAGTAGTCATGAAGAACCAAATCAGTTTCTGTTCCTGTAGAGAAAATGCTGACCTCAAGTCCTTTAATCTGTGTAGTTTTATTATAAATGTATATAAACATGGTAAAGCTACTGGTTTGACATGCTCTATATTTGGTAAATGCCTGTATTTGATATAGCGCCTTCTGGAGTTCTGGAACCACCCAAGGTGCTTTACAACACAATCAGTCATTCACCCATTCACACACACATTCACACACTGGTGAGGATGAGCTATGATGTAGCCACAGCTGCCCTGGGGTGCACTGACAGAGGCGAGGCTGCCGAGCACTGGCGCCACCGGTCCCTCCGACCACCACCAGCAGGCAACGTGGGTTAAGTGTCTTGCCCAAGGACACAACAACAGCGACAGACTGAGCGGGGCTCGAACCTGCAACCTTCCAATTACAGAACGAGCACTTAACTTCTTTGCCACCGGCGCCCACATATGACATGTTTATTCACAATATGTAAATTATGTAACTATATATTTGTAAACATGTAACTGGTACAGTTTAAACCAGCAGCGGCCAGTCCTGGTGATTTTAAGCTACTACTCATCATGGTTTCGTAGATCCACAACCTCCAATATTAGGACACCGTTGGTTTGAAGGCAACACTGTGTAGACATCAAACAGAATGAGAAAGAGGATTTATTATGAAAATAAAATAGAGAATGTAAAATTGGATAGAAATAAAATATGGAATACTTAAATGATGGAAGAAAATCGAAGTCTATGCCAACATTTTTGGAAGTGCATGATTTTTTTCTGAGTAAACCTGTTGGTATAGAAAACAATTGAAGACATTATTTTAAAAATAATGTGCAAAAATTACAGAAGGATATGATTGTAGGGTCAAAAGGATATTATACATGTAAAATAATAAAACATAAAATAAGGGGTAATAAATCATGTATATTGACTTTTAGTTTAATAACTGTAGAGACTGTGAGAAATTTTCTACAAAAATGAAAATGAGACCCTCTGTTATTGATGAATTAGACATAGGGCTGTTAAAATTAGTTGTGGATGCTAATGCGATTCCTGTTCGTCATATTATTAATTTGAGTTTAGAAAAATGTAAGTGTCCATTGAAATGGAAAACTGCAAAAATGGTTCCTCTTCCAAAGAACAGTAAAGAGCACTCTCCTGGTAAAAATAGCAGGCTTGTGAGTATTTTGCCGACTTTGGGAAAAATAATATAGAAAATAGTTTATAATGAAATAAGTTTGTATTTTGATAAGAATAAGTTGTATTCTAAATATCAGCATGCATACAACAACAGCACTAGCACAGATGACAAATTGTTGAATGACTAATATGGATAATAGGGAATTTACAGAGACTGAATTGTTGGATCTGAGTACAGCATTAGGTGTAGTGGATCATGATTTATTATTAGAGAAATTACATTTGTATGGTCTCCAAAAATCTGCTGTTAAATGGGTGAAGCATTATCTTACTGGGAGGGAGTTTACAGTGCTGTTTCATTACAGTTACTCAGAAATTAAGACTCGCTTATGTGGAGTACCACAGGGAAGCTGTCTTGGAACGTTGCTACCGGTATTTTCAATTTTTACAAATGATTTGTCATTTATGTTAGAGCATGCTGCCATTGTGCTATATGCTGATGATTAAACCTTATATGTGGCTGAAAAGAGTTTGGCTGAACTGAATTAATTTTGAAAAATGAATTAAGGTTAGTAGAATGTTGGACCAATGAAAATAAGTTCATTATTAATGGTGAGAAGATCAAATGTATGGTTATGGGATCATCTCATTTTTTGAGAGACCCTTTTGTATTGAAGCTAAGAATGTGGGAAACTCCCACTGAGCAAGTAGCATAAGCCAAGTAGGTGTAATCATTGATGGAACGCCCAGCTGAATGGCAATGGTTTGACATGGTAAAAAAATGTATTCCGTATCAAAGTAGAAAAATATTAGTTGAATCTATTGTTCTGTGTCACTTGGATTATTCTTCAGTAATTTGGCTTTTCTCGCCAAAGAGACATTTTTTCGTACATAAATAAATTACTGTAGTGTCCATATCAGACAAAAGACAGACACACAAGCTGGAGGCTGTACTCCTTGTGTACAAACCACCCTGTTCTGTAAGTCATGAAAACATTTAGTAAGGAAACGTTGCTTCTTCAGGCTAACTACGCCTTGTGTGTTTTTCAGAGAATGAACGAACATTGTGTTTGTTTATGCCTCGTGGCGCGCTTCGGGCCACGAGTTAAACTGCTGGGTGCCATAGATCAGCACAAGCAGGCTTTGGGTGTGTACTACAGTAATACCAGTGATAATCACAGTGATTCATTTTTCATTCACTATTTAACAGCGAGCTTGAATTTGTGAGGATGCGCCTTGAGCTGCGTTATCCATTGAGGAGAATATTTTTTTTATTTGGTTGGTTTGTGCCCCAGCAGGTCCAGTGATGCTGCTTCCTGTGCAATCAGCTTCACCCTCTCCCCAATGAGTGGCCCCGTGTCTCCTGCAATTACATCGCTCCTCTATAATCTGTACTTCCACCCAAACGAGACCAGCCTGAGTAATTTGCGTGAAGATTCGCCAAATTAAGAATTATAATGGTGGAAGAATCCGGCCCATTCTGCTGATTATTGAATACAGCAGCGCCGAAAGCAGTACTCTCTTTGTAGGCTATTGTTTCTTTGTGGATAATCACATTCAGCCCAATCCCATCCCAAATGGAAAACAAAGGTAGTCATGACAATCTGTAATATTAATCTGATTGGGTTAACTGTGTCTCCTAGGCTGCTCCTGCTTTACTCCTTAACTACCTGTGGCTGAATTTGAATCTAATTGCACTAATTTCATATTCAAAATCGGGACCTTGCCACCTTCACCCCCCCCCTCGCTTTTACACATAACACCCTGTACTTCACATGAACGCTCACAAATTTGTAAATAATTACTATCACATGTAGGGAAAAATAATAGGCGGCCCCAATTCAAATTCACTAGCTGGAGGCGGTGTGGTAATCATGGAGGAGAGCAGGATGGGGAGAATTAGGGATGTGGGGTAAGGCGTAATCACATTGTATAACAACCAGCTGACAGTCTGAAAAAGAAAAATAGTTCAGAGTGAATAATGAGCAACTTTGTTCATAGTACTTATGACTATATGTGCGACATCATTTGTCACCGTGTGTTGTTGCTTTCCAACGCCTGTTACAAATAGTTAAAGCAAACTTGCCAAAGCCTAATAGATTCATTGTTCGTTTGTGGATGGCTCCTTTGCCAAATAAAAAAAGAGAAAAAAACAGGTATATTTCTGTGGCTGCAGGGCTATATTTGTTACTTAAAAGCAAACAACACACACATTCTGGGAAGTTGGTGACAGATTGGACGTGTTATCAGCCTATTAGCACAACAGCCCATTATCAATGTGCCCAGGTTACCGCGCTAGCTGTAAAGCAATAAAGACAGCCTGATTCCAGCCACCGCCGAGTAGGAGTTCAGTGGCTGCCTGCATCTTATCACTTTCAAATGAGCACCACAAATCACTTCAGCGGGATGCCTGTACCAGTAATGTGGCCATCAGCATATGAAAATACTGTATGTATGTATGGGAGACTGTCCAATTTGCTGCCAGCAGATAGAAGGAAGGAGCCCACGATCTGATGAGTGATTGTTAGATGGCTGGCTGCTGTGCATGCATATGGTATGGATGTATGACACTGAACGTGCATGTCTTGTTCGGGGGTTGTTAATAGCAGCACAACAACATGCAACCTGTGTAAACAACATCTTTAGAAATGTCAGAAAATGGACAGTGTTCTCTGCATTAATAAGCAAATCTCCCCAGGAAGATTCACAGCATAATAAGGCAGCCGAGGAAAGGAGGGAGGGAGTGTGGGGGGATGGACCTGCGACGTGTTTGTGTCTACAGAAACATGCCTGCTTTTCTTGTGATGATGATGATGATGATGATGATGATGATATGTGTGCATGCGTGTCTTCGAGCTGAACATGTTTCGTGTGAGCCAGTGTGGTTGTCACAAGGGTGTTTTGTGTGCACTTTGTTCTCCTCACTGATCCTGTCCCAGGCAGAAAATAATTACAGTCAGTTTGTGAGCTGTAGACGGACAACACAGAAAGGCAGGCTCGTCTTATAGCTTCAGAGGATGTCACGTTGCCCAAGACGGAGAGGAGAAGGAGGGGTGACACAGAGAAAGAGAGAGAGAGAGATGAGACTATTAGATGAGAATGCTAATTTCTTCACTTTATATTGAACATCTGTCAAACCACCCTCTCCTCATGATACAACTAAATGTTACACTGACATGCAAGCGTGCACTCGGAGGATGTTGTTTTAAACTAATGATCGGAAGTAAGAACAATGTATTGAAAATAAGTGATAATCACAAAAATGCAGATGTGTAGACAATGCTGCCTCTTTTATAAGGAACTTATTACTCTCTTGCTTACACCCACAGACAGCATCACCCCCCTCAAAAAAAACCGTCAACCCCAGGATTTACATATTGCACATTCAAACATGCATACGCTCTCATTAGGAGAGGGGGCTTGTGCGTGCAATATTTGCTAGATGATGGTGGATGATACCCCACCCTCGTGACAAGAGATCTGAGAGAGATCCCTGTGTGAGAGAAAACAGCGTTGAAGGCTCCTAATATCTTTGAAAGTGTCGTTATGGTAATGATCAGGCGTAATGCAAAATCCATGAAGTGTACCTTGCATTTTGAGGATTGCCAATACTTGTTCTGCCAGCAAAGAGGGAGGATACAGAAAACATGTTCGAGAAGTGGTGCATGCAGATGCTATTATGCTTTGCCCTAATTGTTTTTCGACAGTTAAGCGCAGCTAAATGACTTTCATGTGCTGGCATGTGTGCACACGGAGGGAATTGCTTATTACCGTTTCTTTCAGCTTTTTGGCAGAATGTTTGTTGAAAGAAATCAGTGCTACTCTAATTGCTACAGCTATTAAATCTATTCATTTTTCCAAAATCAAAAAGTCCAGACAGAATAAAAATACCAACAATAGGAATATTGTGATTTCCCAGAAAACATCTGAAGCTTAGCCAAATAAAAAAAAAGTAGCAAAAACAATCAGAAGAGGTCTGCAGAGGAAAACTAGACCAATCTGTCACTTCAAAAACTCTCTGTATCAACCTGTCCATCACTGACAGTTAGGAGTTTGGACTCGAAGTCTGATAAACCGTGTGTGTGTGTGTGTGTGTGTGTGTGTGTGTGTGTTTATGTGTATAAGATCTCTGAGGAGTGTCTTTCAAACAGTTTTCTGTCAAGCATTTATCAGTAGGAGGTCCGGGTCTATTGGAGATGGCGTACTCACTCTGAAATCACACAGCTAACAGGGGCTGTCAGCCAATCAGAATGCTTTTGATTTTTCATGAGATCCACATTCACTTCAGATTAACCTGGACTCCGACACAGGCATCACAATGTAGCGTGATTGGATGGCTGCGGATGCTCACATCTGGGGAACAATTAGCCCAGATGCACAGGCGAGCCGGAGTGAACAGAAGTGACAGAGCCGTCAGGTTTGACAAGCCACTCGAGCCGTTTCCAAATTTAGAGCCATTGAAGTTACACGAGGGTGGAATGGGGTCAAACACGTAAAACAAGGAAAGCGGTCACTTAGCCATGGGAACCATTGTCACCACACCTGAGAACATCAAAGAACAGTAAAAAATGTAAATGTGGGGATTTGGTTTGGTTTGAAATAAAAAATACATTTTAGGATGCATTTCCACTGATGAATGAACCAAAAATATAATTGAAATGACCCAATCAAGAACTCTGTGTTTTTCACACGCTTCTTTCAGCATTGGCTGCATTTCTGGCTTTAGACTTAACCTTATATTAAAGGGGACGTGCTATGCAAATCTCACTCTTTGCATCTATTTGTGCTGCCATGTGGGTCTCTAATGCCTGTGCTCGGCTTCTGACCAAGTCCTCCGAACACACCCACATCACCCCGCTTCTCCTCCAGCTTCACTGGCTGCCAGTCAACTTCAGGGTTCATTTCAAGATCCTGGTTCTGGTCTATAGGGCCTTACATGGACAAGCACCATCTTACATTGGTGATCTTCTTAGTCCCTACACCCCCAGCAGGTCCCTGAGGTCCAGTGATCAAAGCCTACTGGTTGTGCAGCACCAGGCTAAAGACCAAAGGTGACAGATCATTTGCTGCTGTGGCCCCCAGACTCTGGAACTCTCTCCCCCTGAGCCTGAGATCAGTGGACTCAGTGGTCTCCTTTAAAAAGCAGCTGAAAACTCACCTGTTCAAGCTTTGGTGTGACCTTCATCACCACCCTCTCCTTGTTCTGCTCTTTCTACTTATTCCGCCTTCCCTGGGATTAACTAACTCTTATTCACTCTCTCTCTCTTTCTTAGCATTTTTAAACCACAATTGTCTATT
Source organism: Nothobranchius furzeri (assembly GCF_043380555.1). NCBI lineage: Eukaryota > Metazoa > Chordata > Actinopteri > Cyprinodontiformes > Nothobranchiidae > Nothobranchius > Nothobranchius furzeri. The sequence goes on along the minus strand of NC_091754.1, from coordinate 29,549,098 downwards.
TCTGCTTATTTGAAAGTTTTTTATCTTTCTTTCTTTCTTTCTTTCTTTCTTTCACTCCAAATGTGAAAATAATACATCCATCCATCCAGTTTTAGGATTATGTGTCTGAACCAGGCCGTTTCGGAAAGTCCCCAGTTGTGATGTCACAAATGGGTGGTGTAGAACCGAACCATCTCTCAGATGCTAGAGAGAGATGCTGCTGGAGGAGCAGCAGCTCTACATCAAGCCACTCCTGGATGTTGGAGCGTCTCAGCTTATAGTAGTCTGAGTTGGGGTGGTGGTGGTGGTGGGGGGGGGGGGGGGGGGGATGCCAGACGGCTCAGTCTGGAAGGTACTGAAAATGCCAGGAACAAAACAAATGAGATCCCTTAATGCAAAAGGGATTTAGAGCAGATAATTTAAATATGTTAAATAGAACTATTATAATTGAACTACTATGACGGAACAATAAAAGTTATAATATGTTCCCTTTAATACTGTTGTAAATCAGGCCACTAAACAACCTGCAGATCAAAGGAGCTTTAAACCAATTCCTTTAACTTAATTAATTTGTTACTTAAACCCTCAAAAAATTATCATGTCGACATGCACCATGGACAGTTGGAGTCACACATTTATGAATCATTACAACATGCACATTATTGATGTAGATTCTCTGAAATCCCTTTTTTTCTTTTGTATACTTTTCTGAGCACAAGCGGCCTGTAATAAAACCCCTCGTCCATGTCTCAGAGATGTGATGCTACTGTAAAACGAGATCTTAATTTCACAACACACAAAAACCAGACTTGGTTCTGGTGTGTTGGGCACAGGTTGTCACACTGATGAAGGTGTTTTCTTCATTTCTCCTCCAGCTGTCTGTTTGCATGTGATGCACATTTTTTCTCAGTGTAAGTTTCATGGAGTTGCTTCAGCAACAGAGGGTGGGATGCTGATGAATAGCTAATGATGACATGACAAGGATGTCAGTCAGCTGGATATTTGAAGCTGACAGCAGAAGAAGCAAACACACTCTTTGAACCCTAATTTTATGGAGGCTGTCTTGATTTGAATGGTAATGAACTAATGAATGAATGAATGAAATTGGTGCTATAAAAACAATAAGGAAACAGAATAAATATAGAATTATGCCAATCATTATTTTCTGAATGCCTCCTCAGTGCTGGCTAGTAAAAAAAACTGCCAGTATCACTTGAACAATGAAAGCTTTTTTGAGAGTAGTGGCAACAAAGAGAAAGAGTTGGGATGGTCCAGTCTGAGGTAACTGCACAACTATGTTGGTTAGATAATTTTCAAACATCAAAACCTTTCTGTGTGTGTGGTTTTAACCTGTCCTGTTCTGGCAGGTGAAGCAGACAGAAGGATTGACTTGAGTGCTATGTCGGATTTTACTTCTGTTGCACAGTAGTCTTTATTACGTCTGTGGCACGTTCGATCACATTTTGCTTACGCACCAGAGTGGACAGGCAAGGAGAAAACACCCATGCAACACTATCAGGGAAAGAGGGGGAAGGGAGAATGGAAGGTCAACAGTACCCAACAAATTGACCAGATATTGAAATTTGGGTGATGTTGGGGTGAGCATGGCCAAGTAAGTAGAGTTTGTGCATGTGTAAAAATCTCTCTTTTATATACATCATTAATTGAATAATTGTGCAAATTTAGAGTTGAGGCATTTTTTGTTTGTTTTTTACAAATTACATTGCCAAGTCAAATCGGATTGCTTAGAAAAGTAAGAGAGCACTTCCCATGGTGGAGCTGCTCGTTTTAGTGTACAACATGTGGGGGTGCATATTGCTTTTTGAGTGGCATTAACAACTATCACTACTAATTAATTATGCAAATTTAGAGGGGCACACACTCAAAATGAAAAAAAAAGATGTTTTTTGCTAATAATTTTGCCATTGTAAATCGAAACTTTTAGAAAAGTACCATCACACCTCCAATTGCTGGGCTGCTTGTTTTGATGTACTGTATAATTTGTGGGGGTGCATGCTGCCATTTGAGCCGCATTACTTATTAAAAAAAAAAAGAGAACATAACCTCTGGTGAATAACAATAGAGCAGCAGGTCCCTTAATAAAAATCTACAAGAATAAATGGAATAGCAACTGTAAAATTTTATCGTCCAGATTTTTAGTACCATGTACCACTGTGTGAATGTACATGCATGTACGTGTGTGTGTGTGTGTGTGTGCGCGCTTCTATTTAATAGCATATGTTCACGTTGTGTGGTTATCTAGGTGTGCAGGTCTAAACTGTGTTTCTGTGAATTGCTAAGTGTATGTGGGTGTTCAAAAGTCGATTTTTCACAGTGTTGTTTTGTTTTTGCTTTTAAAAGTTGTGCATGTGTGTTTTAAGACTGCAGACAAAAGATTTTCTGCATTAATTCAAACATTAAGGCTGGTGGGTATCCAGAGCCTGAAGTCTATTAATAGCCACCTTCTGTGTTTTATCACATTTATTTCTACTTGTTCAGTTATGCTAAGTCAAAGAACAATGTTAGGATATCGTTATTATTTTATTGCATGCAAAAACTAGAGACGCTAACTGCAGATTTGTACTGGCCCCCAGCACGATCTTCAGTTGGTGAAACTTACCACGATAAATGAGAAGAGAGGGTTTTATCAATGAAATGATTTTAGAATAGAATAGAATAGACTTTATTGTAATTGCTCATGGCAATTAAATTACAGTTGGTCCGCCATCAACAGTGCACAAGACAATAAATAACAATAAATATCAAAACCATAGACTAAAAACAATTTAAAAACATTTAGCAAACACCAAGAAAGTGCAGTGCAACCAGTGATTCAGATCTGCTAAAACAACAATTTAAAAGGATTTAAAACAGATTAGTCCACATTACTGATGGGGATGTGGGGGGTTGAATGGTGCTGTTGTGTTGAATGTTCTGATGGCCCAAGGGAAGAAGCTGTTGGAAAGTCTGGTTGTATGTGATTTAACTGACCTGAAGCGGCGCCCTGAGGGCAACAGGTCAAACAGGCAGTGGGCAGGGTGGGTGGGGTCACGGAGGATAGCAGCGGTTCTCTTCAGGCAGCGGGTTCTGGAGATGGCCTCAAGGGATGGCAGGGTGCAGCCAATAATCCTCTGGGCAGTGTTTATTGTCCTCTGAACCGCCTTCCTGTCCTCAGCAGTGGAGCCTGCATACCACACACTCAGAGAGTAGGTGAAGGTGCTCTCCACTGAGCAGTGGTAGAAAGCCAGCAGCAGTTTCTGATCCAGGCCACACCTTCTCTAGACCCGGAGAAAGTGCAGCCGCTGCTGAGCCTTTTTAACCAGAGCTCTGGTGTTGGCAGACCAGGACAGGTCAGCAGAGACGATGGTGCCAAGGAACCTGATGGAGGGGACACAGTCCACACGCTCTCCATTTATGAGGAGAGGGGCGTGTGTGTGACTGTCTCCTGAAATCCAGAATTAGTAATTTTTTTTTGTATATTCAGAGTGAGGTTGTTATCTGAGCACCACCTTGACAGATTACTGACCTCTGCCCAGTACGCTGCCTTGTCTCCGTCTGTGATGAGGCTGACCACAGTGGTGTCATCAGCAAACTTAAAAATGGCAGTGGATGGGTGGGATGCGGTACAGTCCGATGTGTACAGAGTGTACAGTAGGGGGCTCAGCACACAGCCCTGAGGAGAGCCAGTACTGAGCAGGATGGAGGAGGAGAGATGGGAGCCAAGTTGAACATGCTGTGGACGATTTGTGAGAAAGTCTTTTATCCAGTGGCAGGTGGAGGGAGGGATTTGAAGGCTCAGCAGTTTTGAGATAAGAATGTCTGGGATGATGGTATGGAAAGCTGATCTGAAGTCAACAAAGAGCATCCTGATGTAGCTTCCTCTGGTCTCTAGGTGGCTCAGTGATGTGTGCAGTGTCAGGGCGATGGCATCCTCTGTTGATCTGTTTCCCCGGTAGGCAAACTGAAGGGGGTCGAAGGAGGTGGGGAGACAGGTTTGGATGTGGTTGAAGATAAGTCGCTCCAGACACTTTGTGATTACAGGTGTGAGGGCAACCGGTCGATGATCATTTAATCTGTCTATGGAAGATTTTTTGGGGATGGGAATAATTGTTGCAGACTTGAGGCAGCTTGGGACTGAAGCATGAGACAGGGAGAGGTTAAACAACTTGGTAAGGATACCTGCCAGCTCACTGGCACACTCCCTGACCACGATCACCGGTATGCCGTCTGGTCCGCCAGCTTTCCTGGGGTTTACTGCTCTCAAGGTTCTTCTCACCTCATGTTCCTGAAGCATGAGAGAGGAAGGAGTGGGGGTGCTCACGTTGTGGGGGTTGTAAAAGTGGGTGGACAGTGGTTTAAAAACGAGCAAAGAAGTTGTTTAGCTCCTCTGCCTGTGTTCTGCTGCTGCCAGTGTTGGACAGAGTGTGGCCTCTGTAGTTTGTCAGAGTCTGAATCCCCTTCCACATCTTCTGGGGATTGTTTTTGTGAAAGAGGTCTTCTATTTTCCTCCTGTAGACTCTCTTTGCCTGGTGAATGCCGTTCCTCAGACTAGTTCTGGCTATGCGGTACAAGTTGCTGTTACCTGACTTGAAGGCAACATTGTGGGCTCTGATTAGAGCCTGGACCTCTGATGTCATCCAGGGCTTCCTATTTGGGAAGATCCAAATCTGTTTGGTCACTGTGACATTTTCTACACAGGTTCTGATGTAGGATAGCACCATCTCTATGTGTGCCTCCAGGTCCTGTTGTTCAAACACTCTCCAGTCTGTGCAGGCAAAGCAGTCCTGTAGCTGTGGGAGGGCTTCAGCAGGTAAGGTGGTGATGGTGCATGTAGTGGGCTTTGTTTGTTTCTTGAGGGGAGTGTAAGCTGGGATGAGAAACATGGAGAGATGGTCAGACTGTCCAAGATGGGGAAGGGATGTAGCTCTATAAGCATGCTTGATGTTGGTATATACACGGTCCAGTGTATTTTTACCCCGGGTTGCAAACTTGACATGGTGGAGTTTGGGGAAAACAGTCTTTAAGCATGCTTTAATGAAGTCCCCAGCTATTATGTGTACTCCATCTGGATGAGCCTGCTGCTGTTTTGTTAAAAAGTGATGAAGCTGGATGAGTGCAGCGCTAACATTAGCATTAGGTGGGAAATAAAAAGCAGTAGCAATGACTAGCATTAGCTCCCGTGGCAGATAGAATGGTCTGCACTGGACAGACAGAGCCTCTAAGTCTGATGAGCAAAAGATATTTATTACGCTGCTGTCTCTGCGCCGTCTACGACGCCTTGCAGAGCTGACAACAGTCCACGGATCTCCGGCTGGTCTGGCTATCTCTGGTGGAATATTGTATGTCCGGGTGAATTCAACTGTTACTTTATTATTTAGCTGAGGTTCGATGGCCAGTATCTCCTGGGGTGAGTATTTGATAAGTCCATGGCAGAAGTGGGCTGATAAAACAAGACAACCTAAAAGACAAACAATTGTGCCTAGTTGCTGGGAGCCATGGGCCACTGCGTCCGTGCGCGGCACCATCTCTATGGAATTAATATAGCTGAAAAGGCTCAGTGTCATTAAAGCAGTTTCTATTTAAATTCATCCACCTGTCCTTCTGCCCATCCATCCATCCATCCATCCATCCATCCACTTGTCCTTCTGCCCATCCATCCATCCATCCATCCATCCAATTGTCCTTCTGCCCATCCATCCATCCATCCATCCATCCATCCACTTGTCCTTCTGCCCATCCATCCATCCATCCATCCATCCATCCATCCATCCATCCATCCATCCATCCATCCATCCATCCATCCATCCATCCATTCACCCACCCATCCCATCTATCCTTCCACTCGTCTTTCCGCCGTCCTTCCTCCCATCCATCCATCCATCCATCCATCCATCCATCCATCCATCCATCCATCCATCCATTCACCCACCCATCCACTCGTCCTCCCGCCGTCCTTCCTCCCATTCATCCATCCAGGATCTATTGAAGCAGCTTGTGTTGCATTATCCAAAGAAGTAAAAATCACAAACAGAAGATCACGAAGCACAGAAAATAAATTTATAGCCTAACGACAGAACACATTTTGATCATGCTGTGTGTGTAAAGGGCACAAAAGATAAATGACTATGTGAACAAAATGAACAAAAAGGCATCCGTGTTCACAAATGTTTTATTGTTTCTTTTTTCAGCAGTGTTTTTTTTCTGGACTCATACTCAGTGTTCACAAATTGTTATTGCTTCTTGTCTCTCTGAGCCTTGTTCTCACCCTGCTCCTGCCCCCCTTCTATGTATCAGTTTGACCCCATGAGGTCCAGCTGTGTTTGTTCCCACACCTGTACACCATTTCACCCTCATAGGTCCCACTATGGAAACACACTGACTGACAGCTGCACTTCAAAGATCGACTCGCTCTCGGCTTTTATGGTTATCATCTGTTGTCGGGAGCAGCGGAGAGGGAAGGAGGCAGAGCGAGAAAGAGCTGGTCTCAGGCAGCCCCGTTGTGTTGCAGGGCCAATTTAGATGATTGGCCTTGAAATGCAAGCCGGAGCGGGCTTCCCTGTGTTCCTTTAAAGTGACCCGTGCCCGGCAGTGTAATGTAAAATTATCCTTGCCGTGTTTGTGTTGTGTCAGATGGGGTGACTGGCAGAAACTGTTAGTAATTGTCTAAGTGCTCCAATGTGTCAAAGCTGTCCGTCACTCATCCCAGCCCCCTTCTGCTCAGTTCTCCTTCTTCAGCTACTCATAATATTTTCACTGAACTGCAGAGGACAAACTACTTTCAGTGATGGAGTTGTCACATTGGTGCTTTGGCTTGGAAAAATATTTTACTGAGAGAAGAACACACAACCAGCTGACATGTGTTCGTGCTTTCAGGAGAGAAAAAAAAACTGAGAAAGGCATATGTGTTCTTTTCTTTTGTTCTTTGATACTTTTACTAATCCTAGAATATGAGCTTTTCTTGTCATAACTCATTGAAGTTGAAACTAACCTGGATGTGACATTTTGAAAATACATTCCTTACTAAATCGAATCTAAAAGAATGGACACATGTACACTCTCTCTCATGTACCCAGCTGAAAAGAAAACTATTGACTGAAGACCTGAGCTGTGGAGTCTCATGAAAAGAGGATGAGAAATTCAGTTCAGGTTTTGAAGGTTATTTAAAGGCATTTTAAACACAGCATTGTGATGCACATTTCCTACACATGACACATTAAGGTGCTGTGGTGCAGATAAAGAAAGCAAGTGTATCTAATCATACTCATGAAGTTGAAAGGGCTGTTAATATAAAATATTCTGTTAATCAATGGTTTATATGGGCAAATTGGGCCCATTTTGCAGTTAGATTACTACAATTGGACCAAATTGGACAAACATAAAAGGATTCATGCAGTTTTATTGGTAACACCCAGTGGTAAAAAGCAAATGAATAAAGCCAAGTTGAAGTTTACTGTTATCTATACAGTAAAGCAGTCACGTACAATCAAATACAGGGTGTTTCTAAATGTCAAGGTGCCTGGTCTTGCAAGGAGATGTCTTGCGAGGCCAGGCGCCTTGCTTACGAGGACACTGTCCTTCCTTGGTCAAAGAAAACGGTGGGAGCGCCGGCGCTCCCATTTGCATATCTGTGTTCGAATGTTTGAAAAACAGAAACTATATAAGACAGAACAACATATTTTTTTGCATATTAAACCGGAGGAGTTACACTTATATCTTACACACTGAACAATGTCCCAGAGCGCTGTGTATTTCCGCAAATGAGTTTAGAAAAAAGCAACCAAAATGCGCAAATAAGAAAAGCGTTTTCATTCAGACACAGACGCCGTGTCGTTCAAACGCTGTGTCGTTCTGATCTGCAGCTCACAAGGCTTCACACGCTAGAATAAACGCCATCTCGTTGTCAACGTGAACTGTCACATGATTATTACTCACCCAATCACCTGCTTTGACGTCACTTTCCCGTGAATTGTAGTTCTTTGTAGTCCCAGTCTTTCGGCTTTTTCTTGTGCTTTTTCGCAATAATACGTTTAGCCAAACACATCGTACACACATCACACACCCACTACAAAGTTTTGATGAATCACCGCCCCGCCAAACGGTACATCCTCCCTCCTCGAAGTGGTTGACACCATTACAGCACCGGGTGATGTTTAGGTTTCACTTTCAGTTTCCTCACGTATGTATTGATGCAGTATTCTTTATTATTGTTATTATTATTAGTGAGGGAAAGGGAAAACTACATACTACAGAAAAATTTGCTACAAATATTTAACATTATTATTTTAGACTCCTGCAGATTATTATTATTTATGTTTTCGTTTTTGTTACAGTTTATATAAATGAGTGCATCTCAGAAATTATTTTATGGAAGCACTTCAAATAAATTTGTGGTTGTTTGAAAGGATTGTGTGAAACTTTTTTACATTGACAATTTTGAGGGATAAAGCTGTGGCATTTCTGTATAATGAAAAATATGTGTAACAACAAAAAACGATTTTCAATTTCTGTATAGATAATTGCCTTTCTTAGTAAAATATTTTGTTGCTATGAACATTTTACATTTATATAATTAAAAGTTAGAATGTAAGGGTTTTATTGATGTATAGAAAGTTGAAATACTCCAAAACATGGAACCACAGCATGTAAAAATGTAAATATAAGACTGGCGAACTTGTTTTATGGCAGGTCTTAAAGGCTTAAATGGAACAGACTTGCATTGCGTGACCGTGGCTTCCACGGCAGTCACGTAACGTCACGTGACACGGGAGATAACGTCATATTTTATACGTATTAGTTTCAATATAAATATATAACGAGCCTTTCACTTTTTAAATTATGTATATATTTGTTAAATCTGACAAATAAGAGAGTTACTACCCGCTAGCCATCAAAGCTGCAACTAATAAGCAACTAACAAACCTTAGATAACTTCTTTGGATCTAAAAAAAAACCATTTGAAATTAGTTGACTTACTTTTAAACTTGAAATTTGTCTCTGAAGTAACTGCTGGCTTTTGATCCGCCATCCTTATGAAAATACTGCAGTGTATTCTGGGTAATTTTTGACCAAGGCTAGGCTACAAGTCACTTCCCATATATCCTTGCTCAGCTAGCTAAACGGCCCACAAACAGAGAACACATGCCTTGATAGATCATGATCACTGGAACACGTCTTGGCGGCTCCTGATGACGTATCTCCTAGATACTGGGGCAGGGCCAAGACATCAAGGCGAGGTTCCTTGACAATGAGAAACACCCACTGTCTGTGGTGCCCATGTTTAATTCAGCTGATCAAATGATGAACACGTGTGATTATTAAAACACATGGCAAAGACAAAACGCCACACAGGAATTGATTTTACTAACAAACAAAAAGCTTCAGTGCGCCTGTTTGAGGATGTAGAAGTCAGCTGGAGGAGAGAGTAGCTTCAGAGACAGGATTTGGAGTCTTATTTTCTGATATTTGGTCTTCTTGCATCTGACTGGATAACAACAATACAACTCTACCACTGACTCTGTTTGTGCTGCAACGTTGATGTTTTATTTCCACAAATACCACAAGCCAGAAGGAGTTCTGCCATGTGGTGGAGTAGCTCATGCTAACAGTTAGCTTCTACTAGCTGAGACGATCTCTGCTGTTTCCTGGATGCTAAACCAACAAAAGCCTTCCTTATTTGATCGTCGTCGTCTTCCTCCGCTTCTCTGGGTCCAGGTCGCGGGGGCAGCATCCCAACTAGGGAGCTCCAGACCATCCTCTCCCCGGCCACCTCCTGCTCGTCCGGCAGGACCCCAAGGCATTCCCGGACCAGACTGGAGATGTAACCTCTCCAACGTGTCCTGGGTCGACCCAGGGGCCTCCTGCCGGCAGGACATGCCCAAAACACCTCCCCCGGGAGGCGTCCAGGAGGCATCCTGACCAGATGCCCAAACCACCTCAACTGGCTCCTTTCGATCCGGAGGAGCAGCGGTTCTACTCCGAGTCCCTCCCGAATGTCAGAGCTCCTCACCCTATCTCTAAGGCTGAGCCCGGCCACCCTACGGAGGAAACTCATTTCGGCCGCTTGTATCTCGATCTCGTTCTTTCGGTCATTACCCAAAGCTCTTGACCATAGGTGAGGATCGAACGGTAAATCGAGAGCCTGACTTTCTGGCTCAGCTCTCAATTCACCACGACAGATCGGCTCAGCGTCCGCATCACTGCAGATGCTGAACCAATCCGCCTGTCAATCTCCCGATCCCTCCTACCCTCACTCGTGAACAAGACCCCAGGATACTTAAACTCCTCCGCTTGAGATAGGACTTCTCCCCCGACCCAGAGTTGGCAAGCCACCCTTTTCCGGTCGAGAACCATGGTCTCAGATTTGGAGGTGCTGATCCTCATCCCAGCCGCTTCGCACTCGGCCGCGAACCTATTCTTATTTGATATTTTAAATATTTAGATTTTTAAATTGTGTGGGTTTTAACACAGTCATTCTGTTAACGGTTTGTTGTAAAGTGTTCTAGAAAGAACGACAACGACAATGACGGCGACGATGATGATGAAGATGCTGCTGCTGATGAGGATGATGTTGATCATGATGATGATATATTTGATATACTGTCCAGGACATATACTGACCAGTGCCATGAGATTATATTGATAACACTGCTAGCTTTAGCATGGCTAACAGACCTCCTCTGATGGTTTCCGTTTTTCCATTTGTCCAGATCATTATGCTATAAAAATATCTGGGATTTATGATTAACTTTTTTCCGTAAATAAAATAAATGCTCTTCAGGTGATGCTTCTGCAACGTGTATACAAATATAACTCCCAATCTCTCAGCTTTCAGGTTTCAAAACTACAGAATTAAATAGGAATTATATTATCATAGCCAATCTTCTGTGACCAGTACAACATACATGTTTACTTTCCAGTTAGGGTTCTGATATATACAATGACATGAAAATATGTTTAGAATTTATCATAGATGCAGAGTTATGTGTCTGAAGCTCTGCTGCATTATGTGTCTGCTGTTATCCGTCTCTATGAGCTGTGAAATATTGCTCATATAGAGTTCATTTTAGCGGTTTATTGCTTCCCAGGGATGTCAAGTCCTAACACGATCATTCTGAAAAAAGTCAGATGTGTGCTTTTTTCCTGAGCCTTCTGATGAGGAATCAGGATACAGGGCTGCCTTAAAGTCCCAGCATGTAACCCCCCCCCCCCCCCATCCTACCTCCCTGTCCAAACACACCTTCTCCACCTTCCTCTGGGGAGGAGAAAAATCATTCATTATTTTAATGGGTGTCAAATATGTTTTCCAAATCTACTAAAAGGATATCGTTGTTACACGTGGACAAGTGCTTATATTTGAATCAATGTTAACTTTGTTACTGAGGAAATTTACTGCCTTCCCAGCTGACCACGGTGCACAAACTTAATCGGCATGTTTTCACAAATTGGAGCTTTAGGGTGATTTATATGGCTGAGGTGACTGACTGCTCTTTGATAGGAGCAGGAGCAAAACACACATCCGAGAGGTGCAACGACGGCATAAGTAACACTCTGTGTTTTCATTTGAACTTCTGACACATGGAGATTATGTATTGTTAGTGTTAGAACCAGCAGGGGTGTGGGAAATTACAGGCAAATGGCAAATTTGGTAATATAAATGAATGAATATGAGTCTGCATGTGGCCGCTGGTGATTTACAGAGGCAGAGCCTATTTAGCCCACCTCAGACCACATCCCAGCCTCTGGTTTTTTCCCCACCTGACCCAGCAAGAGATCCTAAAACAATCACTGGATGATGACATTACAGGTTTAAAAAAAAATAAATAATTTTTTTATTTATAGAGAAAAGCTGAAGGAAAGAAAAAGAAACAGAAAGAAGCAGACGAGGAACAGGAGCACTGCTGTCTCTCCAGTGTCTCAGCTTCACAATTTGTCTTGGGTGAGTTAGCTTTATCTAATAAAGTGTCTTTGTATTAAGATGGATACTTCAAACACTCTTTTGTCTCTATAATCACAGAGGAGGGAGGCAGAACTCACACATTCCTCGCTCAATTTATTATTAATAAGTACATCAGTGGGAGAAAGATATCCTGGGGACCGAAACACCCGCAGAGCGTAGCATTCATCAAACGTAAACGAATATCACAATACACAGGATACAGAGGCTCCAATAACAGATAATTGATGAGAAAGGTCTTTGGGAGCAGTGGATCACCGTTGATGCTTATCATTATATAACATCATCTCTTGGTTTACTACAAATGATGAACTGTTTGTAGAAGGGAAATGTTTTTTTAAGCTCTCTTCTGTGTGCAATTAGGCGGTGTGTTTGTGGCAGAGGGGTCAATGTGAGCGCTTGTGATTAAGCTGTGGTTATCAGCATCGCTGAAACCCTCTCAATGTTTTCTCTCAATGCCTTAATCCATCACAACCACAGCAATTACCCCCTCTGACAGCATAACAAAACATGAACACAAACAACATGATCACATCTAAAGCATTTGTTAAAATGATCTTTTCATCTTCCGCAGGAAAGCACTTTGAGTTTTGTTTTCTTTTCAACATGCTAAATTAAATCTTTGTTTCACACAGATAAAAGATGCTCAGAAAAGTCAGATGTACAAAGATGATTCATGGAGGTGTTTTTGGCTTGATTCCCCCTAACATTTGTAAGCGGTAACAAGAGGGAGACACTGTTTTCTGTGACAGATGTGACAGAAGAAGCCCCTCCCCACCCTGCTGCACAACCTGTGCTCTGGTGTTGGGTTTCCAGTAGCAGCACTAACACGTGTAGATATAAGTCTCATGTCTGAGAGCAGGAATTCAATCAATAAAACTCACCGCTCGACAAGATGTACCGTGTTATAGCAGAGAGGACGAGTTAGAGAGAGAACCATCTGTTCAGTGTTCACCGTCATCCTCATGTCACAAGTCGCTCTGCTCTGCTACTGTCTAACACACTGGCTGATCACCTTTGGAGGCTATAACTTAATTGGGTTTAAAAGTGTCTGCTCTCAGATCAGCTTGCGTCTGTCTATGTTTATAGGAACCACAATCGCGGTGATGCTCAGATTTTAAACAGACAGTGTGTAGTTTTTACTGTCAGTCTTTGAAAATATCCATCGAAATGTTGTTGAAAATGAATGAAATTATGTCCAGTTGTTAAAAAATATTGGCTTTGAAACACATAATTATAAATACATACAATATGCGGGTCTAGCATCTTTGGAAGACACCATATTAGACACCATGTTTCCTTCTGGCCAGCTCAGGGTCCTGCGCCTGTCGATGACATCACACTAGATCAGTGGTTCCCAAGCTTATTTAGCCGCGCACCCCCTTCTATGTCCCGACCATGTCGACGCACCCCCCAGCCCCCACATCAGGGCATGGCTATATATATATATATATATATATATATATATATATATATATATATATATATATATATATATATATATATATGTCAGACGTCAAGCTAAACAGACAGGGTTAAAAAATATGATCGACCTTTTTCCCCATCACTTTCATTTTTTAAATAGCAATTAATAAACATTCAATACCATTACAATTTCCTTTGATTTAATTTTAAATAAATATTTAGAGTGCCCAGGTAGCACATAAAAAATGCAATTTAACTTTTTTTTAAAGTAGGAACGTTTAACCTGTGCGACCAGAGCACTCTCCTTCCTTCTGCTCTGCGTAAACCTGAGCTGATCACCTACTTGTGCACAATCAAATGTCTATAGGGGAAAATATGGAAACGATATAGCCATGAGGTTCACTTTTGCCTCAGACCGACTTATTGCTGTTTTATGGTGTGGCTGAATCTGCGATCCGCTGCCACGCGGACTGGAATAACAAATGCTGCAGTAACGAGTTCAGGTTCGGAGTCACTGGCTGGAGCGGACCCGACTTTAATACGTCATCCCAAAATAGAAGCTAATATCTTAATTTGGCCTTGAATGAAAAATGTTGTTATAAAACCTCTTAAAAGTTTTTATCACAGAGGAGGACCCCGATTGGAACGTTTGTTTAAGAAAACCGGCGTCACTATCCATAAAGATCTATATAAGAATCACTTATTGCATTATAAAGACTCCATTCACACAGCTAAATCGGTTTACTATTCTAATTTAATCAGCTCGAGTGAAGGTAACCCCAAGACCCTTTTTTCTCTGTTCTCCAACATTACAAAGCCTCCTGATTTATTGCTTAACAGTATGGTTTCCTCCGACTATTGCAACTCCCTCATGTCCTTCTTCACATCCAAAATCTCAAATATTCACCAACAACTCCATGCTACTAGAGATCCTGTTTCAGAAGTTGAACCCATCCTTACAACTCCAAGTCATTTATTATCAAGTTTCAGTCTCCCCTCTGCAACTGAGATATTAAATTTAATCAGGGAATCCAAATCATCCACCTGTCTGCTTGACCCTCTCCCCACAGTGCTACTTAAAGCCTGTCTTCCATCACTGGTTCTTCTCATATCCACCATCATTTACTCTTCCCTCAGTACCGGAGTTGTTCCTGCTGCATTAAAAACTGCCTGTCTCACTCCTATTCTCAAAAAGCCCGGTGTGGATCCCACCAACTTTGATAATCTTCGTCCAATATCTAAATTACCACTTATTTCCAAAATCCTTCAAAAAGTTGTTGCTTCTCAGCTTCACTCATCTCAATTCTCATAATCTATATGAACAATTCCAATCTGGTTTTACACCACAACACAGCACGGAGATAGCACTAGTAAAAATCACAAATGATCTACTAATGGCAGCAGACTCAGGCTATCTCTCCATCCTGGTTTTACTAGATCTACCGTGCTGCATTTGACACCATTTCTCACAGCATACTTCTCAAAAGATTAGCATCTATTGGCATTAGTAACACATCCCTAGCCTGGTTCACCTCATACATATCGGATCGTACTCAGTTCATTCAACTTCAATCTCACTCTTCTAGTCCTTACTGCAGGAGTTCCCCAAGGCTCAGTTCTAGGCCCTCTTTTATTTATAATCTATTTGCTCCCCTTTGGTTACATTTTCCGCAAATACAATGTTGATTTTCACCGTAATGCTGATGACACCCAGCTGTACATTTCCTCCAATCCAAATGCATCCCTTCCACCAATCTCCCTCTCTAACTGTCTATCTGAAATTAGATCTTGGCTCTCTCAGAACCTACTTAAACTAAACAGCAATAAAACGGAACTCCTACTCATTGGCACTGCTTCTGTTAAAAAAAAACTCTCCTAATTTCTCTATCAATATTGACGACTCCACAATTCACCCATCTTTACATGTAAAAAGTCTTGGTGTCATACTAGATGGTACACTTTCATTCCAATCTCACATTTACCATGTTACTCAAGTCGCATATTACCATCTTTGCAATATCAACAGACTCTGTCCTTTTCTCACACCTCATGCTGCTGCAATCCCCGTTCATAGTCTCATCACCTCTCACGTCGACTACTGTAATTCCCTTCATAAACTCCAACTTCTCTAGAACTCTGCAGCACACATCATTACTGGGACCCCCTCAAGAAATCACATTACTCCTATTCTTAAAAACCTACACTGGTTGCAAATAGAAAACAGGATCATATACAAGATCCTACTGCTTACATTTTAATCTGTACATAGCATGGCTCAACTTTATCTATGTAACTTACTAACTATTGCTACCACTTCCCGATCTCTTAGATCCTCATCTGCACTTCATCTGGTTCAACCTCGAGCTCACCTTACCATCATGGGGAGCAGAGCTTTCAGTTGCTCTGCTCCACGGCTCTGGAACTCACTTCCCTCTGCCATTAGAAATACGGACTCTTTTCCATTATTCAAAGCACACCTCAAAACCCACTTATTCAAACAAGTTTATTCCCTTTAGACCTAGACTTTAGAATTGTTTCAAATTTTTATGTATCTTGTTTGTTCTTATTGCCCTATATAACCTCTGTTTTTTTGTTTTTATCTTTGTAAGGTGACCTTGGGTTTGAGAAAGGCACCCTCAAATAAAATGTAATATTATTATTATTTCAAACTTCAATCATTGAGCACAGATTAGTGAAACATTTCATTATATTATAATTATTATAAATAGCAATAAACAAATGTTTATTTAATGTTTATCTAGCTTATAAGTTTTAGAAGTTCATATTTAATTTAGCAACTGATCCAAGCTGTGAGTGTTAGGCATGAAGAATTCTATAGGATGATAAGGATGGACCTTGAGGAGAGAACATTATTGTTGACAATTTGTTATCTGTGTTAAGAGCTGCAGAGGCTCTGAGCTCTAGCTAATGGGAAGAGGCAGGCCAATTTAAAGGGAACACAGACAGTCTCGTGTCTCCTTTTTGACCAGATGTTGAATGGTCAAACTGTACCTAAAACTGACCATTGCTGGACGTTACATAACCCCCCTTTTCAAGGGCACGGGGTCCTAGCGGAAACCAGGGGTCATTGAAAGACCCCAGAGGCCCTAAGGATTCAGTCGAGGAAGCAAAGGTTAGTTCCCAAGCAAAGGCCTCAGGAGAGAAGAAAGCAACCCCCCACACCAGAGAATAGTCAATGTTACTCCCAAACTTGAAAGTGTAATTCCACTTAACACAATCGTCAGGAAGGAAGCAGATGAGCAGGGACCGGACCAGGCCCCAGGCGAATCATAGAACTCCAGCAACCACGGCAGGAACCACAGGATGGCCAGACCCACATGAACCGGACCCTCAGGCAGCAGGCAGCCGAATCAGGCGATGGTGTAGAGAGGCCCTCCCAGGCAGCGAGGACCACAGGCGAAACCCAGGAGAGGAGAAGTACACACATGCATCTGATGTAAAATAAAAAATAAACCTAACACTATATGTACCTATATGTGCTATGTGAAGCAAATTATGTGAAAGGAGTTCAGGTGAAAGAAATTAATGCAGGAAACTACGTCTACTGGAAAAGTGTTACAAAAAGAACAAAATTAACATAACCCTATAATATGTTTAAGGGAAATTCAACGCTTTGGAGCAAAAATGTTATCAAAACAGAAGAGCAAAATAATCTGTAGCCCATAACTGGTAAAAATCTAAATAAAATAGATTATAATAGAAACGACGAAAAGAAATCAGCTGTAAAGAAATAATGCAGAAATGTATATCATTGAATATATCTTTAAAAGAATCAATAATATAATTACTAGTAATATAAAGAAGAAACACTAAAATGTAAATCAGTGAAGTTAGTAGTCAAACATACGTGAATATACCCCATAAGGAATTAGAGATTAGTAGATAAAATTTGAATTAAATTAAATTAAACATTATGAAATTTGGATAAACAACAGTCTGTGGAACACTCCCTTTAACTGTTAAGTCTTAACCATTATAGGACTCTAGGAACCCACAGCATGACCATCTCAAGTCACCCCAAATCTGCACATTATGTATAGATAGGAAGTACAACCATGCACACATACACACACACACACACACACACACACACACACACACACACACACACACACACACACACACACACACACACACACACACACACACACACACACACACTCACACACACACACACACACACACACACACACACACACACACACACACACACACACACACGAACTTGTGTAACCTGAAACAGGGAACTATGGGACTGACGAATCTAGACAATAGATATGTTGAACGGTTGACAGCGCCGTGGGATTTGTCGGCGGGTGTTGTCAGGCCTTGCTAATATTTAGCTTACTAAGCTAACAAGCTTAGACCATCTTTGTGAGGTGTATCTCTTGGCTTGATTCTCACGAGAATCAGCCCGTTGACCGGCGGTATCCTGTAGTGGGTTCTCTCGCTAGTTTGTCGGTATAGTGTGTGATTTGCAGTATATATATATCTCCCTATGCTCTTCCGCTATGGGCTTAAGATTAACTTTCTTGAACTAATCAAAGCAACGGGCAGTAAAATGCTTTTTCTGGCTTGTTAACCAGCTTCAGGCATCTCTGGTTAATTCCGTTATAAGTAAGAATTAATGTCTGGAATTCTCGTTGGAAAAACATCCGTCATGCGGCATTAGAATGCTGACATTACCAGCTGACCAGGCTGGGTTAGCGTGTAGCTAAGTTCTAAGTGGAGATCAGTGTTTCCTGTCTCATGTAACACAAGCTTTTCAACAGTTACAAAACCATACAAATAAACCTGGCAGAATCACTCAAAGGACAATAAGGATGGACCTTGAGGAGAGAACATTATTGTTGACAATTCATTATCTGTGTTCAGAGCTGCAGAGGCTCTGAGCTCCAGCTGATGGGATGAAGGCAGGCCAATTTAAAGGGAACACATGCAGTCTTGTGTCTCCTTTTTGACCAGATGTTGAATGGTCAAACTGTACCTAAAAACTGACCATTGCTCGACGTTACACTAACAACATGGCCCTGGTTGTGTCTGTGGTGGAGAATTTATCAGACAGTCTGAGGTGTTCTATCACCAATTTGATCCACCCTTTACATAATATGTTGTATAACAAGGTGAACACAGGATTGGTATCTTTCTGCCAACTGGTGCTAGTAATGCTGATTAATCCCCATCTCCATACACAAAAGTGGTGTAAATCTATGGCGCGGTATGGGGGCCAAAATTAAGACTACTGCCCAGCAGCAGGAGGCGGTAAAGGTGCTACTTCTCAGTAAGCAGCGCCAGCCTCTCAGTTACCGGCGCCAGCTTATCATTAATCAGATCAGTAGTTTGCTTCGGAACTTCTATAGCCTCCTGCTGCTGGGCAGTAGCCTCCTGCTGCTTGGCAGTAGTCTTAATTTTGGCCCCCATACCGCGCCATATAATCAGCCACACACACAACACTCTTTCAAAAATAGTTTGCATTTCTTACATTCTTCCATAAGTACACAGCAGTGATGATCAGGTTCTGTGTGTGTGCCATGTCTAATACGGTCCTGGCAGAAACATGCCTCATCATAATTTATCTCGCTCACTGCAAACACTTTTTAATCCTTCATGATCTAATATGGTCATAATGCCTAACGGCCTCTACAGCTAACTATGTTTCCAATGTTTGTTTATTACAACTTTTTAGAGCTAACTTTTACAAATACATGCATATTTCATTTCATTAATTATGCTTTAACTATGAATATGACTAAAACTGTAATTATTTTTGTGTGTCAAATTTTCAACCTTTCAGAAAGAGCGTGGCATGCTAGGAAATCTGTTCTATTCATGGTGAATTGTAAACACTAGTGCATTAGCTAACCTGCTGTTGGCTTTAGTTTAACATCAAACATGATAAAACTGGGTCATTAATATTTAGTTTTTACTTTTAGGGCTGCACTTAAAGCACAGTTTTGTCATATGTCAGTTCCATTTGTCTCTCAGACATGAAGCAGGATGGTCCTGCCATGAAAATACAACGTTTTTATTTTTGTTCATGTGGCGGATCATGGACAACTCGGCTCTGGTGAGGTTATATGGGATCGACCAAAATTAAAGTCCCACTAGTTGTCACACACAGGTGTGTGTGCAAAATTTGTTCTTCGCATTTGACCCATCCCCTGGGGAAGCGGTGAGCTGCAGACACAGCCGCACCTGAACCATTTGGTGGTTTTAAACCTTATTTATCAAACAAAAATTGGATTTTCAACATGTGTCAATACACTACAGAGCACATTAGAATTAAAGGTTAATAAACTTAAATATTAATAAATAATTCAGTTTAATTTAATTCAGTGTATAGCACCATATCACGACAAGAGTCGTCTGAATGCACTTCACAAAGTAAACAAAGTTATGCATCACAAACATAATTATTAATGTTAGAGTAACTGGAGTGTTAGTACGGTTCTAAAAATGTGAAACCTTGGAGAAGAGGCTAACAACAAGCAAGTTTTAGTTTACAAATACAAATTCTGTGTTCTGTGTTTTCTGAACCAACCAATAAGAGACGTCCGTCTGAACCAGAATCAAGCTCAGTATCAACCTGACTTCATTACAGCGGACGTTCATTGTTCTCAGTCCAGTCGAACTTTGTGTTTTGGTTCAGACAGACGATTCATCATGTGTAGAATGAGAGGGCTGCTATTGTTCCAGTGGTCTGCATAATTTTGCTCTCATAAGAATATGAATGCTTCCCCATCTGTTTGGCATTAGCTTTCAAACAGCACTTAGCTGCAAACCCACAGCCATGTGAGACACCTACTGTTTAATTAAAAAAATCGAAAAGAAAAAGTCAGAATAAAATTATACCGCTATGAAACAGTCTTGCCAACAATAACATTATCTTTTGACACCCAGCACGTCAAGAAGAAGAATAAAAAAAGCTTCATATCACAGTAAAGAGAAGCGACCTTTGAAGAATCAGCGTCTCCGTGTGTGTGTGTGTGTGTGTGTGTGTGTGTGTGTGTGTGTGTGTGTGTGTGTGTGTGTGTGTGTGTGTGTGTGTGCAGATTTTAAAGCTTCAAAGATCGCTTTTAGGATCCCACAAAAGAATAACCTCTGACGCCCAAACAAACAAACATAAGTCACATTTAAATAGCACAAGTTGGAAAAGTCTTAAAGCTCACTTCTGTGCATGTGTGTGTGTGTGTGCGTGTGGATTGTGAAGAGCAGGGACATGTCTATTATGTGCAGTGTGATTAAAGCATGATGGCTAGTGTCCAATCTGCTTTCCTGGGGAGCGCTGTGACAGCCAGCAGCGCGTCTACCTGCTGCCTCCTCCACGTGTTAGGTGATTTACGGCTGACTCCCTCCGTTTATGTACTGCCTTATTTTCATTTCCACCCCGCTGAGTGCCAGGTTCAGAACTCCTGAAGAAATATTATGCTTTGCTGACAAAATGCAGTGACAGCCATCTCCCAGCCTTAAAAGAGTGCCAGAGTGTTTAACAGTACGAGAGCCTGGGAGACAAGGCGAGGTTGAAGGCATCTGTGAGCACGCGGCCCATTGAAACAACCATTTGATCTAAACCAGCTCTGATTGGGTGGAATGATGTTTATAGCCGAGTTAGAATCTACTTTCAATTAAAAAAATGACACGGGGGGGAAAAGGGAGGTCTGTAAAACAGACGGTAAAATTTATTGAACAACTTTTACTGGCGTCTCGTCTGAAAAACATGTGGCGCACAAATGAAATGTTTGTTTCGACAGACGAGTTTGCCTGCAGACAAGCAGGTAACGCGACGCCAGGGACTTTTTCATTAACCCCGAGTTCAAACCCTGCTGCTGTTTCAAGCTTTTGGTGGGAAAGCAACAATTTGATGTAAAGGGATGAATATAAATACCGCTGCTGCTCGCGCGCCGCCATGTTCCCTATTCATACCAGCCTGTTTTCTCCTTTACATCAACTATGAGCCGTAATGAGGTGCTGTAGCGTCCCGAGGCGTTATCATTTGCCACATTATTATTTCAAAAGCTTCGACAACAACACGGCGTCTGATGTAATTCTCATGCAAATGGAAGGTGTTCCAGTGACTTGATGTGCTGGTTTTTGAGGAGAAGGAGACCTCCATGCTAAATAAAACGAGTGATCACAAACATAATGAGTGTTTGAAGCAGTTGAGGCCAGGCGTCAGATGGACACACTGTTGTCCGTAATTAGCCTCTAGCTGCATGATCATTGCTTGTTTATGAAATCAGTTAATACAAATTGGATGCTACAAAAGGAAAAGAGAGAGGGAGATAACATCTTCTACCTCCCTGCGTCTGAGACTGACTATAAATAAAAATTGTCATTGTAACCTAATCAAATTACGAGACGTATATTTTGGTTTGGCTGACAGTCGTCGAACGCTCTCTGTCTCTTTTCCTCTCTTTCTCAGCAGATGAGGCAAAGCAAAGTGAATCCCCTGAGGTCCTCTCATCTCTCTTCAGGAGCTGCCGACTCTCTTCTCTTTATGGCGCACCCAGAAGGATTAAGCGCAAATGGCATTCACATGATTTCAATATGCTCAAGAAGACAAGCACCAGCCTTTCAGTGCATTAGCTTCTCGCTGCAGAGGACATAAAGCAGACACTAAACAGCTGTGGGGAAAAGAGAGAAAAGAAAAAGAACACAGTTAATAAGGATCATAATAATAGACTGGTCTGGCCCTTAAAAAGCCCCTCCCTTGCTCCTAAGTGGTGATGTCATCAGTAATGGCCAGGATTGGGTTAGACGTGAACCTGAGGTGACATTGCCATTAAAGTGTCCCCCCTTATAGCAAAGCCAGAGACGCAGCCTGTAAAAAACAGTCACGAGTAGTTTTCTGGAGGCAGCAGCATGTGATGGGACACCTCTGGTAAATTTAAAAGCACATACTTCAAAACAGTTGAAGAAAAGGTCAAAATTAAGATTTATATGCGTCTTGTGAAACTATGCAATTGATTTATTAGTATTCATTACAATTAGATAACTTTATTATTAGGATTAAAATTAAGATGCACAGAAAAGATCAAATGCTACAAAACATGCCATTTATACCTGCACTCACTGTTTCCTGCTACTGAACCTGGTCTGAGTGCTTTCCTTTATGGTATCAAAAGGTGAAAGGTCAATACATTGTGATAAACCAGGACATTTATTGTGGGGTTTTGTTGGTGTTGTCACATTAAGGTGCATTTTTTGGAAAATGACCTTCAACTTTCCCAGAAACGTGTGGATTTGTGTCTCCAGAAACGTTGGTGCATAACAGAAAGGCTGCAGGATTAAAGGAAATAAAAAAATTAAGTATTTCAGTCATTTGTATTGAAAAAACCTGTTGGATGAAAAGATTGCAGAGGTGGGTGAAAGTTATCAGAACCCACACCTGTTTATTGTTACAGGAACAGAATACAAAACGTAGCAGATGGAGCACATGGTTCACACAAAAAATAAAATAGATGCAACTTCAGGCTGTTTTGGGTTAAACTGAGGATGAGAGTAGCTGCATGTTGATGTGTTTCACATAGTTTCTCAAGGACTAACGGACCCCCCACCCCCAACAGGTAAGTGACATTTTGACAGGAAATAGTTCATGAGCAAACACATTTACTGATAAGGGTTAGAGTTCTTGGAGGGTGCAGACACTTTTCTTCTCCTCTCCTCCATATCTTATCCTCAAGGCCTTTGTCTGTCTGTGTGCTGGGTGCACGGCTGCTTCTGCATTTTTTCTGGAAACTGGAAACTGAAATTCACTAAAATGGATCTCGTCAGCTGGTCACTCAACGCGGTTGATAACATTTTTTCAACTATGAGAACGGGAGAAGGGGCTCCCAGATGCCCCTCCGGGACAGACCAGCTGTCTGTGGAGGACTCTGAAGACGTGTGGATATTCGTGGTGTTGGTGTCGGGTTTCCTGCTGATCGGCATTGGAGGCTACCTGGCTTACTGGAAAATTAACGAGCTGTCGAGGAATAATGGCCTGATCCCCGAGCTCAGAGATGGTTTGCACCGCGCTGTGAATTCACAGACTCACATAATTGTCGAGATGAATCGTAAGCTTGGAACTTTAGCCGAGATTCATTCATTGGCACAGAAGATGGATGCCATCAAGGAGAGAGTGGACGAATCAGCACGGATTGGGATAGTTTAATGTCCATTATTGGGATTTTGGGAGGTTGAGGACCAAGGAACTTCAAGACAGACAGGAAATTATCTCTGTCTGGCCCCCAAACAATTTCTAATCAGAATCTGGCGTCCTTGAGCCTGCAAGGCTACAATGAAAGCTCCCCCCTCAGAAGATATGAGGAATGTGCCATCGCTATGGCAACTCAACTCTGTCTCCTATCCCAGCGTGGGCGGGACTGCGGGAAGGCCGCTGAAATGTTCCAGGGTCACTGCAACCCTCTAACCTTCAATGCTCCTCCCCTATCCACACTGAGGTGACATGCGCTGCTTCTATCGTGGCTGCAGGAACTGAAGTAGGGATAGTCCCAACCCACCACCCCACCTAGTGGACACGTATGTTGAGTTGTCTGAAGTCTGTTGCATATATGTCTGAGGTGTTTTTTTTTGTAGAGCAAAGCTGCCCCCGCGATGGTGGGTAACTCTGAAGTGCCTTTTTTCCCTCCACCTGAACCAATCCTCATGTAACCCTCTTATCTATTTTAAGGTAGCACGACTCGGGTTGCGAATGACCACAGTCACCAATTCTTGTCATGTGTCTTGCCCATGTATGTCTGATCTCTGAATTGTGTGTACTGAAACTCTAATTTCCCTCTGGGATTAATAAAGTATCTTTGATTTGATTGATTAGGGGTTCGCTATCCAAAATTAGGTCTGAATATTTCTGCGTGTAAACATGAAAAGTCCTATAAAGTTCTATAAAAGCCATCTAAAATGCACCACAGGTGTTGATGCTCTGCACCAGATAGTTTGGGAAGTGTGTTTATAAACACCATCTGTATAACACATTAGACCAATCTCAATAGTTACTCTGAAAGGAAACAAGTCCTTGTCACCTCGTTAAAGCAATTCCGACTTAGTTTGTTTTCACTTTTCAACCTTTCTTAAACTTTTGTCTCTTCCTTTGCTTTAGTGTTGCCTGCTGTCCTCCTTCGCTCTCTGATTTTCCTCCATTTTCTCTCTTGTTACTAATTGTTGAGCTGTGTGAAGGTAGGCACGCACCTGCTCTCCCTCCTCTCCCCCATCCCTCCCTCCAAACTCTCCACTCCTGCACTGTCAGTGATTTTTCATCGCCCTTGTTGGGGCCGTTGTTTCCCTGATGCAGTGATTGATGTCAGGGGCTGGTAATCTGGGGGAATGAGAAGCTGGATGGTGGCCGCCGCGTCCCCTTCTGTCTCTGACATGTGTCGTGTGCTGCGCCGCGCTGGGGCCCCCGGTTTGGCCGCGGCCACTGCTGAGCCTGCTTACTTCGCTCTCTCAGCCAGCCCTCATTTCCATTTCAATCTCAACCTCATGAATGCAAAAAACTCTGGCCGAAAATTAATAACACCAAGCGGGGGAAAAGTGGGCGCAAGGGAGAGGGCAGAAAAGACAGAGAGAAAGAGAGAGAGAGTGAAAAAAGAGAGATTGGGGAGCTGGGGTCTTTTTCACCCCTTTTGTTCCTCCAAAAGTGCCCCTTATTTTATTTCCCTCTCTCTTTCACCAGGATCCTCCAATGAATGGCATTACAGACAAAGCCATATCCAGAGTGACACAAATTTATTTCGGTTGCAGCGCCACAGTGTATTTCCACAGAACCAGGGGCGATTTGTCTGGGGACAATTTGGTTTCCATAAAGGATTTAAATGGTTTCTGTGGAGATAGTGGGGTGAAATTTAATTTGTTTCTCATTTACTACAGCAGGTATGAAAAGGAGAAAAATTGGACGGCTGATGGGCTAAAAATTGGTGCTGTCCCTCTGCTGTATCCCCAAAGGACTGAGGCCCTGCATCATATAGATTGAGTTCAGCCCCCCCCCACCCACCCCCGCACCACCACCACACACACACCAGAGCCCTCCTAACCACAAGCCAACACACACACACACACACACACACTCACACACACACACACACACACACACACACACACACACACACACACACACACACACACACACACACACACACACACACACACACACACACACACACACACACACAGCCTGCCACCAGCCTGGAGAGAGCTGTAACCTTATACCAACTTAAACAGTAACCTTTGGGGAGGCTGCCAATCACTCCTAAAACAACGTTTCCATCGATCGACCTGTCTGCGTGATTTATGGGCTCATTTTACACTAATTGAGAATTAGAGGGCGGATTAGTGGGCCTCAACACTTCGGCCTGATATGCACTCTGAGCAGTGTAATCTGTCACACCGGGATGTCCGACACTCTCTCACTCACGAAGGAGGGAGCGAGGGAGAAGAGTGAGGGTGGGGAGGGTCCCTTCTAATTGAATTTCCACATAACAGGGAAATTAATTTGACACCACTGAAATTTGACTACAGCTCTGCCACCATACCCCCCACCCCCCACCCCCACTCCACCACCACCACCACACACACACACACACACCGTTGTGCTTCTCTCCCTTTCCTGTCTGCCTTTCATTTCTCCCTCCTTCCATCCTTCCCTCCCATATTTCTGCTGTGCCTAGCAAACACTTTTGGTCCAGATCACTTTAAGTTGAGGACTCTCTGAAGCATGGACTTCCTAAATTATATTTGTGCTCATATGAGGACAGTTCATCTGCTGCTAGCCTCAGCCAGATAAAGAATATGACCTTTCATTTTGTTTGACCATGTTAGGGTTATCTTTATTTTCTTACTGTTTTTTTTGGAGGAGGGTCTACTTTCCAGGGGCCAGCGAATGCATGCAGAAGCGAATGCCCGGAGTCAACAGTTGGAATTAAATTAGGGGCTCGGTTCGCCAGGTCCATTGTCTGGGTAATTTGTCCCGTAAGTGGCAAAATGAAAGCACTCTCCACGGTCCT
The DNA here is from genome assembly GCF_043380555.1 of Nothobranchius furzeri. Taxonomy (NCBI): domain Eukaryota; kingdom Metazoa; phylum Chordata; class Actinopteri; order Cyprinodontiformes; family Nothobranchiidae; genus Nothobranchius; species Nothobranchius furzeri. The sequence goes on along the minus strand of NC_091754.1, from coordinate 29,522,722 downwards.
CTGAGCACCTGCTGTTGTGTCACTCATCACTGCAGAGGCAGAAAGCGAGAAGGAGGCAGAGAGAACAAGTGTTTCAAAGATCACGCGTGAATTGCTTTGCCATAATCTACTCATATGTCAGTGCAGTGGTTTTTGTCAGGGCATGATCTGACAAAATAATCAACAGCTGCAAAAAGGGGCCATTTGTGCTGAAAGGCCTGCAACGTGCATGGTAATTCATTGTGTTCATCTGTTTACTTGCACTTGTTGTGCACTAGTATTGGAATTTTTGAGAAGATTTGATGCAATTTGCAATTTGAGTCCCATAACATAAAACACCAATTGAAGTCACGAACAACAAAAGACATTTGGATGTGTAAAACGGTGACTGGTGTTGAGAGCTTTTGTGTTTACTCTTGCGGATATCTAGTTCCAGCAGAAGCATCTCAGGGAAGATCCCTGAGGGGAGGGGTGACTGCTTCGTGAACGTATTTGCATTCAAAACCCAGATTGTTCTGTAGATTCGCTAAAGCAGCTTTAAAGCTGTGGGTACGAAGTTTAAACTTAAAGAGCAAGTGACCCCCTACCAAACCTCCTGTTTGAAAAATGCAACATTGCTGTTGCCTAGCAGACCGCGAGGGAGCGGAGCCGCTAAGAAACACACACACACACACACACACACACACACACACACACACACACACACACACACACACACACACACACACACACACACACAGACACACAGACACACAGACACACAGACACACACACACACACACACACACACACACACACACACACACACACACACACACACACACACACACACACACACACACACACAGGTTCACAATGACATTGTGACATCATAATGTACCAGCTAATGTTCTAGGGTGCTTCTTAGTCAATAGCGATGGCAGATTTAAATTCAAATGCAGTGCAGAGTTTTTACCTGGCAACGGCACAACACTGACAGATTTAGGCAGAAAATTAAAATTTTAACAAAAATGCACTAAGGTGCAAAACAACTGACGACACATGTCTGCAGCACAATTAGACACGCATTCATATTGTTTATCAGAAAGAAATTAGATTTGGGGGTGACTTGCTCTTTAAAGTCATTTACAAAATTTGACTATCTGATCCTGTTCGATGATATAAAAAATATAATCTGTCAAAATTGTTCATTTCCCTTTGTCCCTCCCCTGGTCTCTACAGCAAAACAAGCCATTTCTGTGAGCTTAGAGCACTGACCAATACAACTGCATATCCAAAAGAGGGAGTTGTCAATCAATGAGAATGTGCCCCAGTTCCCAGCACTACGGGGTGATGTGGCTGTCAGCTTAGCACACCAACCTAGCTTGAATGCTAACTCAACCTGCATTGAATTACGGTCAGTCTTGGAACTTCAAATTAATGGAGGGAAAGGAGGGAGGGGAAGGAAACAGGATTTATCTTTTGTGTTTTAGAGCTAAGTGATTAGAATGGTGTTCAACCTAGAGCTATTGTTTTAGCCCGTTGTAGCATTAGCCATGATCGTGAGTGCAGGATTCCTGCTGGTTTTTACATGTGTCAAATTTCAAAATCCCCTCCTCCTCTCCTTGATGACCTCACACTAAACTACAACCCCCATCTTATATAATTATAATTTGATATCAAATAGACTTTTTTCTTTTTGCAGATTGAAATTTGCAGCAACCACTTAGTGGTGATTGTGCAGAACACAAAGTGCTGATTAACAAATAAAATGATCTGAAGCTTTTAACCCAGCTGTAAACAAGACACCTTTTTGTGGCTTCTATTATGTGGGAGTTAGGTTTGCATGTGGGTTCTTTAGCAGGCTAAGAGATGCATTTATCCACGTAATGAACTTTGGACACTTGCTAACTTAATCCCAGTAATGCCTGCGAGAGTCAATTAGTGCCGCTAGATTCAGTGCTGTATTTATCTGATAGAGCAGACCTGGCAACCACACCAGAGCACACGCACCATATTGACCATCTTCATCTTATCTTTCAGCTAATGGGACCACAGGGCCCATCATCAACTCCACTCTGAAGTACAGTATTTGTGTTTTTTCCTTCCTTTAGGAAAAGCCTGTAGGGAGATTTTGAATTGAGTAGCTGTTGATTTGCTACGCTAACAAGCCTTTTTAAGGAGTTGATTTTATTCTCCGCTGATCGCTTCAGTTTATAATTGCGTGAGTGTGTTAACCTGGATTCCCCTCAATCAGAGCTCGCAGGATGTTATCAGCATAGGTGACAGCGTATTACAAGACCTGCAACAGATACCTCTGGGATCTTCATCTCCCCCATGACAGGGTCTACCATCTGAAGCATGAGCTTGAATAGAGAATAATAAATGACAGCATGTGATAAGACGAGGCCGTTAGCAGACATGGGCATGGCCTACATTGCCCTTCTTCTCTCTCCAGGGACAGGTGGAGGGTGTGTGCTTTTGTGCATGCATGAAAGTGTGTGTGCAGGCAGGCGCAACTTTTATAACAGCATCAGTGGTGGCCATTGTTTAGTAGCAGACAGCAAACTGTGGGCTACAAAGGTCTTTATCTCCCTGCTTCCTCATTTCACATTCAGACCCACAGGGACGGCCGGCCGGGAGGGTTGAGGGAGGGAAAAATAGAGGGGAGATTGGGGGGGGGGGGATAACTGAGAGGCTGATGGAGACTAGGTGACAGGTTGGAAAGGGCCATCAATAGATCCATCAGGCGGGTAATTTGGAGCACGCTTAACATACATCAGTGGAGTCGTAGGAGCTGGTATCTGTCTTGTCGTGGAATCACAGTAAATAACAGTTAAAGATGGTGTCAGGCCCGACCCAACTGACCCCTAGCACACACACACACACACACACACACACACACACACACACACACACACACACACACACACACACACACACACACACACACACACACACACACACACGCTGAAACTCACACAAACAACAGCAACAGCACAGGAGCAGAGAGGCACACAGATATTAATAAATGTTCACTTAAATATTTAAAAATAGTCCTAAGACAAACATGCAGGAAAGAATTAGCAAAAAGGATCGTGCATCCCCTGTGGGCGCAACTTAGGTTTATGCACGCTATCAAAATCTGAAGGATTTAAAAAAGAAACGCAAACATCATCGTTCTATGCTGGTGCAGGTTTCCCACATGAGGTTGTGCATGAATTTAAAGGTGCAGTATATAAGAACATAGTGAGAATTTTACAGTTAGAAAATCTCAGAAGTGTCTGATGTTTCAGTCATTTTGGAAGGAAGGTTATACTGAAACATATGTCGTATCCAGCTGGCTGCAGGGATTGTCAGTTTTTCCCCTTTCAAAACAGAGGAAGGAGGTAACCACTGTTTACCACTAGTGAGTGTGGGGGTGCCGTGTCTCCTGCGAGCTAACACTGCAGCGCCGTCAGTTGTAATTTGACGACGGCTGACAAAAAGTTCTAGAGTTATTCAAAGTGGTTGCAGTAACCAAATTTTACCACAGGATGTAATTTTCACTTCATTTCTACATAATGCATCTTTAAAGGGAAAAATCACAAATTTATGTTAATCACTGCAAAAGGCATCACGATGGTGTTTGTGACAGCTCAAGAATTTCATAATTTCAGCCTTTATTTCTAAAGAGAAACAATATTTTAGTAGCCTAAAAAAGATACCGGTAGTTCTCTAAAGGGTGATAAAATCTAAATCACCCCTTGTGCATTTTCATTTAGACCACTGAAACAGATGTTACACTTTTTTTCTTCTTGGTAAGTTCACCAGCACTGAAGTCATTTGTCTTATTCTGCTGTTGGTGAACACTTAAGCCTAATTTCTGCTTCTGCATCAGCTCCGTGAGAGACGTGCACGCATTGATGGAGACCTTTTGCCTTCGTACTTCACCATCACCTGGAGAGTGTTGCAAAGCAATTCCCTGCCAGGACGACGTATCGCTTTTCTGTGGTTTCCTGTCATGTATCCGGTCCAAGATAGTGCATTTACTATTGTGTTTACATAGGGTTTTTTTGTATTATATACATATATATATATATATATATATATGTATGTATTTATATTTCAGAGATTTTTAAACACAAATTTGTCTCCCATTCGCCTCCACCTCTTCATGCGCTAGTCACCTCTAAACTGTTTAATTTTAAAAGCTGAATTTTTGACTTCTAAAAACTTGTGCTGCATGTGATGTACATTTATTATGATGAATTTACAATCTACTGTCTTCTGAGATCTAGTGGTAAATGCATCTCACAAAAAAAAATTTGTGTACACAAGACCATGTCTGGTATGTCAGAAAAGTTGAACGTATCCACTTCAGTTATGAGTTTCAGACATAGTTACATCTTCTAATAAATTCGATATGAAATATTTTTCTGTGTATCCTTCCTTCCAAAATGTCTGAAACATTAGACTCTTTTGGTATTTTGTCACTGTAAAATTCTCAATTATTCATACATACTGCACCTTTAAGTATCTCTGGGTTTTGTTCATGAGTGAGGGAAAGATGGAGTGCAAGATCGACAGGCGGATCTGTGTTACTTCTACAGTAATGTGGGCATTGTGTCCGTCTGTCGTCGTGAAGACACAGCTAAGCCCGAAGGCAAAGCTCTCGATTTACCGGTCCATCTGCATTCCAACCCTCACCTATGGTCGTGATCTTTGGGTAGTGACCGAAAGAACAAGACTGCGGACACAAGCAGCCAAAATGAGTTTCTCCCTTAGAGGTAGGGTGAGAAGCTTGGTCATCCAGGAGGGGCTTGGAGTTGATCTGCTGCTCCTCCACATCGAGAGGAGCCATTTGAGGTGGCTCGGGCATCTGGTCAGGACGCCTCCTGGTGAGGTTTTCCTGACACGTCCAACAAGGAGGAGACCTAAAGGAAGACCCAGGACACGCTGGAGGGACTACGTCTCTCGGCTGGCCAGCGAATGCCTCGGGATTCCCCTGGAGGAGCTGGCTCAAGTAGCTGGGGACAGAGAAGTCTTTGCCTCTGTGCTGAGGCTGCTGCCCCGCGACCCGAGTCTGGATAAGCGGCCGAAAATGGACGGATTGAAGAATGGAAAACTTAGATACTAAAATTTTGCATATAATTGATCTTTTATCTAATTATTCTTTGATTAATTAAGATAAAAACAATCTCATACCTGTAATTCTACCCCAAAGTAAGTCTTGTTCATTTTGTGAAGTTGTATCACAGAAAAAACGTACAAATCAGATAAACAGCTTGGAGCATCTTTCATTGACAGTCAGAAAACAAATGCTGAAAGTGCTTTGAAGACATTGTAGCACCAGAGGGCAGGCAGATGAGCCTCACCCCCTGAGGTGGGTTTGCCTTGTTGAGAATAAAGGTGAGTGCACGTGTGTGTGTGTGTGTGTGTGTGTGTGCGTGTGTGTGTGTGTGTGTGTGTGTGTGTGTGTGTGTGTGTGTGTGTGTGCTCACAGCTGAAAATAGGACTAGAAAGGTGAAGCACCTTAGGCTAACTGCTGTTCCTGCCACTCACATTCCCTGCTAACCTTCCCAACGAGTCCTAAAAGTGTCAGCTGCATTTCTGTGGAATGAGTGGAATAACAGAGCAGCATTTGATGACATTAAGAGGTTATTTATCATTTGTAGTAATGAGAATATAAGGTGATACATTACTGAAGCACTACAGAAAAATTCTGTACATCATAATGTAAATTACATAAACATAAAAGGAGAAAATAAAATTCACAATTTTTTACAATCCTCCAATATGAACAGGAATTACACGCCCTAATATGTTATTCAAGATTAAATCTCCAAGATTTAAGGTATCTTGGAATTATTTGAAAAGTTATTCAGCATTCACCAAAATCATAAACACATTGCAGCTCGTAGCCTTTTTGATAATGGATCCTCATGCTCTGCTGCTAATGTGTGAAACCTATAAAAACTATGTGAACAAGACATACTGCTATACTATTTTGGCAGTGTGTGTGTGCATTTATATGTGAGCATAATAGACGTAGATCGGGACCTTTTTCAAGATGGAATATCTTAGTAAGGCAAGGCAGTTTTATCTATATAGCACATTTCATACACAAAGGCAGTTCAATGTGCTCTCCAATTAGAAAAGTATAGCAAGAACATTGAAAATCAACACACAAAAATTACATTTAGATTTTAAAAATAAAAAGAAAAGGATGAAGTTAAGGGGTGAACAGTTACAGTGCAGTCATTCAAAGGTTGATGAAAACATGAAGGTTTTCAATTTTGATTTAAAGGTTTCTAGAGTTGGGGCACATTTGAGGTCATGAGGAAGCCGATTCCATCTGTTAGCAGCTAAAAGCAGCTTCACCCTGTTTGGTTCTGACCCGAGGTTCTATCCGATGACTGCTTCCCAAGGATTTTAGAGCCCTGCTGGGCGTGTATATAGGTAAGAGATCCATCATGTATTCTGGCCCCAAGGCATTGAGTGATTTATAAACTAGCAGGAGTACTTTGAAAACAATTCTGTAGTTTACTGGTAATCAGAGTAGAGATTAAAGAACAGGAGTGATGTGCTCGGTCATCTTGGTTCTTGTTAAGACTCTAGCAGCAGCATTCTGAACAAGCTGCAGTTGCTTCATAGCCTTTTTGGGAAGACCAGTCAAAAGGCCATTGCAATAGTCCAACTTGCTGGAGATGAACGCATGAATAAGCTTCTCTAGGTCTTGTCTGGACATGAGACCCCTGAGTTGTGATATTTGATGAAGATGATAAAACGCTGATCTAGTTATAGCCTTAATGCGACCAGTGAAGCTCAGGTCTGAATCAATTATGACACCAAGATTTCTAACCTGGGTCTTTGTCTTCATTCCTCTGGAGCCAAGCTCAGCAATAACCTCCATATTATTTTCAAAGAGTAAGTAGTAAGTAAATTTATTTTTTACACTTATCACATACATAGAATCACAAAGTGTTTCACATAGATTAAAAAAAACATACATAATGATCTCAAAACAGAAATAGATTAACATCAGAAAAAAATAAAGTATAACAAATGAAAGACTGTTAAAGTTTGAGTTAAAAATAAGAAAACAAAAGATTTATGTGAACGCAGCTTTAAATAAAAGGGTTTTCAGCAGTTTTTTAAAAATGTGTCCAGACTGTCAATAAGACTGTCAATAAGAATAAAGGAAGTTCCTTCCAAAGTCGGGTACAACAGTATGGAAGGAGCGATCACCTTGACTTTCATATCTAGTCTTTGGAATTTCAGAAGGTTCTGGTGTGTGGGCCTGAGGGCTCGGGTTGGAGCATAAGGCTTTAACAGTTCAGTAATATGGGGAGGAGCTTGACCATGTAGAGTATTGAAAGTTATAGTCAGGATTCTAAAATGAACTCTAAAGTTAACGGGTAACCAGTGCAGAGACATCAGAATAGGAGTGATGTGTGCTCTTCTGTTTGCTCCAGTTAGGAGCCTCGCTGCAGAGTTCTGGACCAACTGAAGGCGGTCAAGGGCCTTTATTGTTAAAACATGTGTAGGAATAGCATACGTATGTATTTTGGGCGCTTTAAAAGCTCAATATACTACACCACATTTGACCAAGAAGATATGAATTTATATATAAATATGGAAATCCAATCTGATTGGTCTTTGAATGTTTAACCAGAAGATTAAGAATTCTTTGTTTATTCAGGGATTGTAAGACACTTCATGTCAATTCAGACAGTCAAGTTTATAAAGTAAGGCATTTATTTTCTAAACAATTAACAACATGACAACTAGGAAACACGTTATGTGCTGAAAGTCATCTGCATATAGGTGATAGGAAACATTATGAAAATAACTAATTATCAGTCCAAAAGGGCGTATGTACAGTAGAAGCAAGAGTGGACCCAAAACAGAGCCAAAGACAATAACTTCAGTCGTGTCTTTGTTTAACTGCAGGAAGTTTGATTGCATCCAGTCCTTAACTCACTCTAAACACTGACAGAGTCTAGGGGACCACAGTCATTAGATGATAGAGATAGGTAGATCTGGGTGTCATCATTATAACTATGATGGGCAATGTTGTTATTGTGTATGACCTGACCCGGAAGGGGGTAGGGTGGGGGTCCATGTAGAGATTGAAAAGCAGTGGTCCAATTATTGAGCCTTGGGGTACCCCAAATGTCATGGAGATTTACTTTGATTTGTGATCACCAATAGCAACAACGTAACCCCTGTCTTCAAGATAAGATCGTAACCAACTATAGACTGTGCCTGAAAGTCCCACCCTGAAAGTCCCACTCGGGTTATGAGCCTATCAAGAAGTATCAAAGGCTGCACTGAGATCGAGCATCATCAGGACAGATGTTTTGCCTGAATCTGTA